>NC_051154.1:253160708-253448390 GCF_013339745.2 Dermacentor silvarum
ACCTTTTCTGAAGATTATTTATCGCCTGGTCTGCTTGTTCAACCGCGTTGCAAACTAATCCTATTTATCAGAGAGCATTGCACAGAACTCTCAATACTCTCAATGGTTTGTTTCATTCCTAGGACTAATTCCATTTCTCGGTGAGGGGCAGCAAAGTGGTTAGCATTTTCTGAATGCTGCTCAGTTTATCAACAGTGCTCGGCTCTTACCTTGTCTTAGAGTTGTCATTGACGACCTGCCATGGTCAGGGTTTGCACAGGAACCTGCATTGCCGCTCACTTGCAACTGGGCATTCATCTGCTTAAAACGCCTTTGCTGTCACTCCCGAACACTTTACTACACGAAACATGCTTCATACTCCATGCATTTCAACGATTGCTGATTGTCTAAAAAATGTTTGACGCAAGTGCCACAAACATCACGCATCACCAAATCTTGTGAGCCCGCCATTAGAACATGTATACAAATGTCACTCGTGCGACGGCAGAGGCAGCAGCAGTGCTATCTGAATAGTGTTTTACGCAATAGTAAAGAAGTGTAATCTACCAACCTGCGAATACGGAAGGTAACACGTTAGGCCGGGTAAAGCGTTCGAGCTGCCTGCCGCTGCCGTCGCCGAGCACAGAATGAGGGGGCGGACACGGCCGGATCGTTGAGCGGTAGTGACGTATTCCTTCGGCACTTGTCTTCGGCGCACGGCTATCGGTGAATCTGTTCAGCAGCCAAGATATAATTCCTTGATGTTAAAAAACAGCATCCACGGCCGCCAAGCCTGCGAATACGGAAGGTAACACGTTAGGCCAGGTGAAGCGTTCGAGCTGCCTGCCGCTGCCGTAGCCGAGCACCAAAACTCTGATAGGTCCAAAACATCCAAAACTGATAGCTCCAAAACATAATTTGCGAAAGCTTGTGCACGGACACAAATGGACTGAAGATGAAGTTATCGCTGAAGCAAGCGCTACATACTTCCCCCCCCCCCCCCTACCCAATCGTCGAGCATGGGCGGTATGAGCCTAACGTGTCCTTGGATGAGGTCTTCACTACACAAGAGTTTAGAGCAGTGCTGCAAAAACTCAATAAGAAGTCTGCCCCGGGGCCAGACAGGATTAATGAGAAGATGCTAAGAAACCTGGATGATCAGGCAATAGAGAATATTGGGAATTACATAAATGAATGCTGGGCTAAGGGCTCGATATCACAACAGTGGAAGGAAGCCCAGGTCATACTTATTCCCAAACCTGGCAAACCAATTAATATCTCAAATCTGGAAAAGCTGGAAAGGCTTATGGAGCGCGCATTCCTTATCAGAATAAACAATTACCTGTAAGAAAACAAAATATATCCAAATACTATGCTGGGCTTTTGGGCTGGACTCTCTACTCGGACGTTATGCTGCAAAGAAAGCAGCAAGTACCAGAGAGTAAAACGAGGTCCACCAGAGTTATATTAGCGTTGGATCTCAAGAAAAAAATCGAAAAAGCAGCACATTCGGTCATAGTCAGTCGGGTCAGCAACCTAAACCTATGAGAAAGGGCGTACAATTTTATCCGAGACTTCCTAACGAATAGGAAGGCTACCATTACCATGGGGAGTTCAAGTCTGAGGTGAGGGACATGAGCAGTTCGGGTACGCCTCAGGGATCCGTGATATCGCCCATGCTCTTTAACCTCATTATGATAGGATTGCCTGAAAAGCTCGAAGACGTCGAAGGAATCAATCGGCTCATTACCATATGGATCTCGCAAGGCAGTGATGGAGATATATAACAGAAATTACAGGAAGCGGTAGGTAAAGTGGAGGAGTACCTTACAGGCACGGGGTTTGAATGCTCCCCAGAGAAATCAGAGCTTCTTCTTTACAGACCCACCCTCAAGGGCAGGCCGCCTAAGGGGTACATCAAGGAGCGAGAGTACGAGGAGTTACAGATTCCAACGAAGAATGGCGGAGCCATCCCCATCGTTGAACAAATTAGGGTCCTGGGACTCAACATTGAGCCGAAGGGAACTAACGGCGAAACTCTTAGAAAGCTCGTGACCAAGGTCACTAACGCAATTAGGCTGATCAGGAGAGTCACGAATAAGTGTCAGAGAATGAAGGAGGGCTAGCATTGTTAGGCTCATTCAATCTTTTACTATAAGCCACATCATTAACGTAGCTGCGTACCTTAACTGGTACAAGACAGAAAAGGACAAAATTAATACGCCTATAAGGAAAGATTTTAAGCAGGCCCTAGGCTTGCCCGACAGCACCAGTACAGAGAGATTAATGCAGCTGCATGCATGCATAACATCTTAGAAGAATTGATCGAAGCTCAGCAGATAGCTCAGCTGGAAAGACTCGCCAGCACCCGGACTGGCAGAAGAATACTCGATCAATTAAGAATAAATAACCATAACCACAAGGACCCAAGGTTACGTTGGCCAGAGAGATCAGGAGCAGGATTCAAATCCCCAACTTACCCAAAAATATGCACCCGAAATTCAATCAGGCAGGAGAACGAGCAGAGCTAAAGCTCTACTCAAAGTCTATGGCAATGATGAGGAAGCGCTATTCGTGGACGCCGCGGAATATTCAATTCACCAAGCGTTTACAGCAGTAGCAATTATACAAAGCAAGAAAGCGTACGCACGTACTCAATCAAAGCCAGTGTCTCTGAGGTTGCAGAGGAGGTTGTCATCGCTCTGGCTATCACTTCTCCCAAATATAGATACATTATTGGCGACTCTCAATCGGCTATACGAAATTATTCCAGAGGACGGATATCAGTTGAAGCTACAAGAATTCTAAACAGTAAAATCAAACTCATATCATCTGAGGAATGTTACGACAACGAAATCATCTGGTTCCCAGCCCATACAGACTGCGAATCCACCGCCAACCCCAACCTTAACGAGCCTGCCCATCGTGTTGTGCGAGGACTCATTAACCGCGCCCGATTAGGGGGGGGGGGGGGGGGGGGGGGGGGCTCTGGCCGTAGAGGAGATGGAACGGATGGATAGGGCTAGACTGTTGTCATTCAGTGGCATTACCCAATTCTATAGACAGTCGAGGTGTATATATCCACCGGGTAGCCCAAAATTGGACAGGTCTCAGGCGGTTGACTGGAGGCGACTTCAAACCAGAACTTACACGAACCCTGTACATCTTAACCGCATGTTTCCGGACTTATCCCTTGAGGCCAAATGTAAATTATGTAAGCCACGCTAGAGAATATACGCTGGGATTGCTAAATAGTTAAGCGGAGAATTGCAATCCCCCTCAGGGCGCGGTGGAGAGCCGCACTGACGAGCTCAGACCTCCAGGACCAACTTTGGGCCATCCAGCAAGCCCGGGAAGCTACCGAGAGACAGGGTCTCTCTGCTGCCCCCGGCGCGGCCTAGACCCAGGCCATCAATTTGCAGGATATTCATTAAAGTTTCCTCACTGACACACAATAGTCAGCGATTTCCTCCGCCCGTACCTTCCTTTTCTTCTCCCTTCTCAGTTTTCTGCAGTTTTTTTTTTTTTTTTCGGGCTGTTGCTTGTTCCTTCTTGGGTCTGTGTTGCAGTCGACGAGCACATCTCACAACAAAAGTACGACGGCGCGCGCATATGAAAGTTAATGAAATGCATAAAGGTACAGGGCAAGCGTACATGCCCAGAGGTGAACGGGAGACGAAAATAATGAGACACATCACATGGTGACGGCCCCTTTGGGCTCAGTGAAGGTGAACGTCCTAGGAGCGGAAATGTAAGCTAAGAGTGAACCACCTTGCTTCTATGTCGAGTGCCGCAATTCTAGAGAGCTACAGGACATTGTCGAACGTTGGTACGAAGCGAAAGCGCCCGCTCTTTAGCAGACAGCACGGTTGGCGCATCGCGGACAGTTTAAACTCCAATAGCCCGCAGTGCCTCCTGCGCTGACATATAGCGGACACGGCATTGCACGAGCGCAGACGGCAGACTAGATATACACGCAAATCGGGTAGGTACGACGCGACGGTGGTGCTGGCATATCACAGACTATAATCACTATAATGCAACCTCGGAACACGCCGATTGGAACTCTGCCTGGGATAGGAAACGACTACAGGTAAAACACAATATTTTGACTTTTTCTTTTTAGGTTTTCTTTTAGTTCGTCGAGCACCTGCCCCGTGTTGCACAGTTGCATCGAGAACCGACAAGCAGCAGGGCGTGCTGGGATGACCCAACTTCCGGCTACTCGCGATAAATGGAAGCCTACAGCCTGCAGTCCACCTATACAGGCAGCTACGGCTTTACCGTGCGCGTGCCTAGCGAGATCTAGCTTCTGTATACAATCGCGCAGAACATAAACTAACGAATTATAATCCACTTTTTATAGTGTCGGACAGTATTCGTCTCTTTGCTAAATGGTTTTCCTTTCGCCAACCGCTACGCGCTATGCGCTATTTGGCTGCACTAAAAAATATGTTCATAACATTCCCATTAACCCTAGCGCGCATTAAAGCAATTGGGTGTGTTCTATAGGAGCTTTCTCTGGTTAAGCACGCTGTAGCAATGTTCGTGCAATATTTATACCGCAAGTCGCTTGAATTCAGGGGTACAATCAGGACTCGATGGCAACCAAAGGTCAGTGGGACGCCTCGCATTGGGCGCTCACGGTAAGACTACTAATGAAGCTGTGCATGCAGGGCGATATGGGCTGAACAAGTTTTGAAGTATGCGAGGCTCAGAGTAAAATTAATTTTTAAGAACGACTGAGGAATATGGAAGATAGTAGATGGGGTGCGAGAGGGTGGTATTCAGATATTTGTACAGCGAAAACGTTGACTCACAGTGGAGGAAAAGAACTAGGAAGCTTACCATGCAAGCATGCGACCGGTATGGTCAGCAACAAGGCAACAAAGAACGCCAAACGCAATGTGAGAGAGGCTGAGACAATCTCATGGGTGGCGGCAATGGAAAAGGAACCTTCTATGACTAACTACCTCAATGGAAAGAAAAACGAAATCAGGAAAGAAACAATTTATGATAACTCAAAGGGAAGCTCCTTACTATTCGAAGCGAGATCAGGATGCTTTAGAACGTGTATTTCTAAAGCGACGTACACTGAAGACGAAGACGCATGTGCTTGCTGCGGTAAAGCTAGGGAAACGATGAAACATGATTTATTGGAAGGTGAAGATATCTACCCAGCTGCCAGTTTAGGCTCCTCTGGCCTCCTTGAAGCCCTTGGGTTCAGGGATAGCAGGGGCAAAGTAAACTTGTCCACTATAGAGATTAGTAAGGGGCGATTGGAGGTGTGGTGGCAGAAAAGTAGGGAGACCACAAACAAACGGAGGCGTACAAAAACAGAGTTCCCAGTTATGGTTAAAAAAGCTTTATGCGGGTAATTCTTTGTATCTGTGTGTTTTCTCAAAGGAAATTAGGCAAGATAATAACATGAGCTTGGTGGCGCTACCCACCACCCCGTTTCAAAGGGGACGCTCATAGCATCCATCTACCCATGTGAAGAGTGCGGTGACATCTGCCAGCCATAAAGCTAAATAAGCTGAAGGGTCACTGAGCTAGCCAATCCAGTGCTTGCTCGCGCATTTAAGCGGTCCGCCATTAGGACGCTCTGTGTGCCATAATAGCGGGTTGTGCGTAGTTTAGGATGAAGTTCTGTCGGGCCTAGTTCTCGGTCCATTATGCCTTGTTGGCGTGTCCCGCAATCGTACTTCGTACTGGCGACGTGACCTTGATGGGAGAGGTGTTCCTCAACTGACGACGCGCACTTCGTGCGTACGCACGGCACTTATGTCCATGGTGCACTCAGCAAACTGAAACTTAATCCCTGGCTTGTTACCAGCTGCTTTGCAATCTCCTCTTTTCTTTCCTCATGTTTTAAATTCCTTTATTCCCTCCCCCTGAAAGAGTAGGCAGGCGTTGTGCCCCTCTCGGTGAAAGTTGTCAGCTTGCTCTCTCCCTATTTCCTTCGTGTCCTTGTGTTATATGTACTAAAACCAAATAATAATAAAAATAATGCTGTGTTGCATTTATCTGTCTGTGCTCATAACGCAGATGACTTGTAGCTCGGTCATTTTACTAGTTAAACGACTTTAGGACGAAAATAAAACTGCTCACACGGCTATTTTGCATACCACGTGACTGTATTACCGCAAGTTTTTGTGCCTTTATGTGGCTCGCTTTACCGCTCCGACGCGCGGTATCTTCTTTTTCGAGTGCGCTGGTTGGCTCAGTGTGGCCGCGTGATGGTTGTTATTTGATCGCGAGTGGTCGCGTGCGCGGGTTATCTCAGCATAATAGCAATGATGCGCGCCGGTATTCGGGAACTATTTTTGATGCGCAAGAATAGTGTCCAGCCAATAACCATTCAAAATTATCATTGTTGACTGCTACAAAATCAGCTCCAAAGTGTCAATGAGAAAGTTGTAGAGCAACATGAAAAACTCCCGATACAGCTTTCTGTTGCTCAATACGTGCTGCATAAATGTGTTTTTCCGAGTGTGAAATAAGCCCGCGAATGCACGCAGAATTGCCGCACGACTGGCCACTCGAGGCATTCTGCGTGTATTCGCGAGCCCCATCAGCCCCCCCCCCCCCCCCCCCCCCCCCCCCGGCTACGCCCCTGGTATGCTGTTACCGGTAAGCTGAACCTACCGCTAAGCTGGTTACCATTGAGGTGAGCATGGCAGAAGGGGAATACGTCATTGCAGCCTCAGTAATGACAGATCAAGAACTTGGCCTTCTGAGCAACACACGGATGTAGTGTCCTATTGTGTGTACATATGTTGTTTGCGCCTTTAAATAACGAAATTCTAAGTGTGTCCTGTATGTGCGGCATATTTATTTTTGTGCCCTCATTAACAGAAACTTTTGAACCGAAGGAGTGTTGTAACTCGATCGAGAACTGTGTGAGTAGAATTGTTTTTTTTTTTTGTCTTGTTTTTTTTTCTTTTTTGCTGCTGCGTTTGCTTTCCGACAAATATACATGTCCTGCTAATTTAAACCACAAGAACGATTAACATGTAGATTTCTGCCATCTTCAGTTGTTTACTCACATTAGGTTGCATACTTCGCAACAGGATAATAAAATTCAAATTCAATGCCGCATCTGGCTTTTACTTTCTCTTGCGCTGGAATTCATGTTACAAGAAAGAAAGAACGGACGCCAATCAAAATGTGTTAGTAAGAAACGACGTTCACCACACGAACTGCTCGAAACGGTGGCATTCTGCATGCGTGTACAGGCGGAAGATTGCCATCGTTGCGATTCAGCGTTTTTTTTTTTTTTTTTTTTTTTTTTTTTTTTTTTTTTTGCTGTAGTCTGGATAGCAAGTGACTCAGATATTTCTTTCAAATTCAGTTCTCGTGGTAATGATGGAAGCCTTGTCTCGGTAAATGGCATATTCAAACTGCTACATCCTCCGCAAGGGCATTGGAAATGACATTCTTTTTTCACTTCGATTCATTTCTAATTATTGTCTTTGACATCATACATTTGTTGCTTCAAGCACTTTCAAAATTATTGCTTTCGCTGATGTAAAGCTAGTCGCGATTCGCGCAGGGTGTTTGTATACAACGCTTGGAAACATATCTTCGTCTGCATCTTCTTCACATCCACCAGTTCATGCTGCAACTAGTGGGCCGAAACGGGGGCTGGGGCGCTATAACGTAATGCTATTCCACACTTTTCTATTCCAATTCTGCAAGCAGCGCACCACGATTGATCAAAACATTTTCGGGCCACTCCCATCTTCGCCTGTCTGTCACGCGACGTCACGAAAACCGCGATAGCTCCCCATCTGATATATCGTGTACACACTGATTATGCATGATTAAACCGCACGAAAGAAAAATAATTATTCCTGATTCGAAGCCTTCTCACCATTAGCCCTCTACTATTGGTCCAATGTCTTGGGGCTGCGCCCACTTCGCCTGTCTGTTACGCGACCTCACAAAACCGCGAAAACTCACCGCGTCGATGTGACATGTACTCGAAAAAATGCATTAATATGCCGAAAAAAAAACTGAAAATTTTTCTGCATAGCCAGAGACGGCCCCGTTCCGGAAGGAATAGAACAGACAGACAGACAAATAAGTTTTTTGAATATGGCTGCCCGCCGATCGCTCAGGCCCTCGCTACTCGCACCTGCCGGTGAGCATGTATTTATTTGCGCATGATAAACCTTTTTGCGTGGCAGTAAAACGGCACGTATACGACATCGCTCTGCCAACTCTTCCTTGCTGAGGATCCGTTTTAGCGGCATTTTTATCCTTCCGTTGCACGCCGCCGCGACTTTCGATCAGCCACCGCAAGTTAAGTAAGGCGAAGCGGACCAATCGGAGAAGTCGGCCCCACCCTCTTCACACGGTCATCTATTTTGACTGTGCTGGCTCGGCTCCATCTAAACCCTCTTCACTAGAGCGTGCTCCTCGCCTCTTGTCAGCCAATTAGATAACAAGCACCTCTCAGTGCAGGCAATGTTGTTCGTTTTGAAAGCGAGCAAAGGTGATCTCCTATAAACGAGGAGAGTGTTTGATTGGGTTGTTCAGACAACGCTGCCGGTCACCGCCCGATGCTTGCGTCGGTGGTTACGTAAATTTGACGTCAGGAGATTGGAATAAAAGCAGTTAGGAATATTTTTACGTTATAGCACCCCTGCATTGACTTCATAGGTTTTTCAGAACATGTGCAAAGTCCTCGCTCACTCAAGGGACATGTAGGGAAGGATGGCGCGAGCTCGAGGGCGCGTGCCCGGCGGTGTGGCAGGCCTCAACGATATTCAATGGAACGAATGAAAATTTCGGGTTATGCTCACTCGGACGTAATCTGTGCAGGTCACTGTCAGAGATCTGGTCGTCAGGATTAAAGCGAAAATCTGACAGCGAGCCAGTGTTGCCAGGTCCAATGAGGCTGCGTAGCCAACAGTTAGAGAAGTTGTAGCCCAAATGTAGCCAAACACAAAAAAGTGCAAAAAATTTCGTTGCCAAATATAGCCATCTTTATTTGCTGTTTTATTTGTGTATACATTTTCACATTCGACTACAGCAATCCTTTTTTGCACAACCCGTCGTAACAAAATGTCCGTGCCACCATGACAGTCGCCCCTTGACATAAACAACAGTGACGTTATGCTTGCATAGAACACTTTTTGGTTGGCCCCGGATGCTTATTCCAGCCAATCGCTGCAGAGGGCGAAATTAGTGCTTTTATTTTATGACAGATAGTACTACGTTATTATTTTAACTTATTTACAGTAATATTTACAGTAAACTACGAACTCTGCTTTTGAGCTGTTGTGAACGCAAAATAATGTTTAAAATCACCGATCTCTCACGTCACCTCTGCCTACGGCGCAGAAGTACAGCTGCCCAGCGATCTGCAACGGCGACGTGCTCACCGCTTCTTTTTTTATGAGCTAAAACAAGTCTTTCGCCCTATGATACCTCGTGTCATTTGTCTCATCGTCCTATCTTGTTTTCTCGTTTTTTTTTTTCAGTTAGCTTGGCCCGGGTTAGCTGGTACATGCTCTATATACTGTATATTTACATCAACCTGGCCGCCATCGTAGGTCTCTAGCAGAGCAAGAACATGCGTTAAGATAAAGTGACAGACAACAGATGCCACTCACTGTCTGAATCGGTGTAAGCGAAGCTTTAAAAGATTACGGTATTGTGCAAAACGGCACATCATTATGAAGCGTGCAGTCGTTTTCGGCGACGAGCACGTCCCAAACGTAACTCGCTCTAAATGGTAAAAGCCGCGACAGCGCACAAATAGCACAGGTAAACGACAAATTGAGAACAGTGGTTATGCTGTGAAAATCGGTTACTGCATGTCAAAAAGTTTTAGAATAGGGGCCCCCAAAGAGCTTTGCGGGTGTTAGCGTTCAGGCATGCAGGAGTCAAGAGTTTTAAAACAGGCGTTTTGCGTTTGCAGATAGCGTGCTGCGCTTGCAGCGTCACTACGGCGTCAAAGAAAAGCTGTTATAAATAATAAATTAAAATATACCATTTATGCTAAGAATAGTAATTTAGATTTTCATGTTCTCGCGTTTAATTACAATTTAGAAATTATTCCATTAGCAGCAAGCAACCTATTGCACTTAGTTTTGAGTAACCAACTTTACCTACCTTCGCCCAGCAAAGTCAATCCGTGTTAGGCCTATGATAGACAACTTAATTCAGAATCAGCGGCGTCTAATGAATCAATCTTCATTACACATGTTGTGAGAAAGCGATAGCCGCAATCACTTCTACTAGCTTACGAACTTCACGAGTTACACGAATCGAGCCCAGTTTGGTGCTCGGTTAGAGCCGTCGCTTCGATGGGCGCTGCCATGTTTGTTAACGGAAGCTTTTGGGGCAGCTTTTGGGGCTCCCGCTAAACCCCAACACAGTTTGCGTCTTACGCATGCGCAGTGGCTTCGACACTATTTCATTGGGGCCGCAAAACGTTTGAGGCCCCTATTCTAAAACTCTCTAATAATTGCTGGGAGTTTACGTGCCAAAACCTCGATATCATTGGGAAGCATGACGCAGTGGGGACTCCGGATTAATTTTTACCACTTCGGGTTCTTTAACGTACACCTAAATCAAAGTACACGGGTGTTCCTGCATTTCGCCTTGATCGAAATGCGGCTGGCGTGGCCGGGAATCAAACCCGCGTCCTCGAGCCAGCAGTGTGACACCTCACAAGCTAAGCTAACAGGGTGGGTGAATGTTATGTGACGTGGTGGACTGCTGTCATCATGGCAAACATGTTTCGATATTAGCAGAATTAGTATCTGCATCCGTGACGTTACGGACAAGCCATCTAGAAGTAAGAGCACCAGATCCCACCTTTGGCTCGAGGTCTTGCTCCCCTTCTTTTTTATACGTTCTCGCATATTTGACCCACTTCCTCTTGTTTGGATTCTCCTCACTGAGGAGGATCCGATCTTACGTCCAACCGATCGAAATGAATCTCTAATGTGAGCACGAACAAAAATTCATCTAGCAGAAGAAGGAAAACGGCAGTAAAGCTTCGCGCGAGAAACGTGGAGAAGGTCGAAAACTGTGCCCGGCGCGATACTTCACCCAGAAGACATGGCCATGAACACACTGCAGCGTGTCATCCACCCATGCTTCCCTTCTTTCATGTCAGCGCCACGATCGCCCGACAGCACCGATCCTATGTTATGGCTCTCCCTTCCTGAGCATAGCCATGTTAGTACAGTGTACTGTGAAAACCCCACTACTCCCAAGTTCATCCCGATGCCCGGGTATCGGGTGCATATATAACGGTCAAGCGGCGTGTAAGTTTAAGTGCATCAAAGATTAAATCCACCGTCTCAGACAACGGCACAGACAGGGAAGAGAAGGGGAGGGGTCATTTCGCACACGCACTGCCACGCCCGGCCGGCTCAGCCAGCTAAAACATAGCCTTCGAGATTTGCTTCGACCCGACCAGAGCCACCTCTGCAGCGTACTGGAGCGTGGATTAGGGTGCCACTTATAGCCCAAACAAAGCCAAGTCGCAGATTTTCAGTAGCCCAAATATAGCCACATAGCCAACTCTTCCAAGTCGGCGCGAAAATGTTTTTCCTGTAGCCCAATTTGGCTATATATAGCCAAACCTGGCAACACTGCAGCGAGCCCGAAAAAATTGCTCTAATCAGGACACTCAGAGTCCGATTCGCGAACATTCTGAATGCGGTTACCCCGGAAGTTTCATTCGTTGCGTAGAACATCGTTCAGGCAGGCCAGCGACCTCGCTTGGCCACGCGTCCTTGAGTTAATGTTGCCGTTCAATATGTCCCTAAAATAAGGCCTTGGCACGTGTTCTGAAAACCAAGTCAACGCTGCGCATATATGTTCTTGTCTGCACGTTGCAGCATGAACTGGTACACGGGAAGAACATGCTGTAGAATGGTTTTTCGGTGGGGTACAGGTATACTCTGCCCATGCTGTGCCTACGTTTACATCAACGTAAGATGCAATTTTTAAAAGTGCTTGCAGCAGTATGTGTATGATGTGAAAACGAAAAATGCCGCTTGCGATGTACTTGCGGAGGACGTGGCAGCCTCTAACCATGACATTGGTCTTCTTGGACAAGGCTTTCTTTATCACCACGAAAGTGTCTAGATTTTACGGCAGTATCTCGGGTGCTTGCTACCCAGACTACTAAAAAGGTTGAATCGCAGCGATGGCATTACTCCGTCTGCATATGAAAACTGTCTAGGTCGGATTTCTAACGGTTGCTGTTTGCAAACAAGGCTTCCGTACAAATGAGTGGGAGCTCTTATCAGTCATGTGCAATAAAATCTCTTTATAACGAAGTTGGAGGGGGAGTCGAAATTACCTCATTATACACATAACTGCCCTTCACTGCAATATATGCGTAATGTCGCGCACAATTTTAAACTTGCATGGAAGACGGCCTTGCGGCCAGCAGAACCGTTACGTGGCCACGTGCTCGCTGAAATTCTAATGAAACAGCAAAAGGAACTTCGTTGTCCTCAACACACGACTTCTTTGCATCTGACACCATCGCCTTTACAATAGCTGCCTTCTGTTTCAGTGCGATGATATTTCCTTTCCCCTTTCAATTGGCTCGTCTCTAGCATCGCGAAACCGGCGACACGGTGACGCGGTTGAATAAGTTGCACGCTGCGACGCCAGCAATGTTCGTCGTGTTCGAGCAGCTCGTAGCACACACGGGGAGGCGTGGCCTCTGAGATTGCACAGGATGGATTCTCCGAGGCCACGCCTATCTACACTAGTCTGCGCGATGCTGCAGTAATAGGAATTGCGATGACGATAATGAACCTCTGCTTAGCGCAACTACGCGTAGAGGTGAGAAGGACCAGTGTTCGACGGCGCATTCAACGCAAATACCCGAAAGATTTGAACATCAACATCGAATGTATGCTCAACCCCGCGGAAAGCGATGCATCGAGCCTGCAAGGATCGGACATTTCTTGTTTCGGAGACAAATCAAGTTTGGTATATCTATTGGCAGGACAATTTTACTTCGTTGGTACAAGGTTTTAAGAATGTGGGTATCTACGGGAATTTCAAGGGGAATTTCACTTTGTGAGATCCAATAATTCGTTATATCCCGTTTTGTTATAGCGAAGCTTCACTGTAACACATATTTCCTAATATCTTTTGTCTTACCTTCTAATTACAGGTGCCAAATCTGAGGTCAAGCTTCATTGGGAACAAGCTGAATTTTATGCAGGTGCATCAGCCTGTGGAACTGTCTAAGCCAGCTCACTGAATCGTGAAGTGACCAATGTGTGATAACGCCACGAAGCAAAACTCATACGGTGCATTAGAAACATTTTGTTTGTGTAATGGCGTGTTATTGATTTCATTTATTAAAAATTATTGGAAACCTTTGCCCACTTTAGAGCTTCATTTGTTTGATAAATCATGCCTTATGTTAAGCTTGGCTTTAACACGTGTTATCACTTCTGTGGCCTTGCCAATATTTCAGTGATGCTGTGGTGGGCTCGAAATTATAACGTGGAAATGATTGAGGACGCCGTAAAATATAGACGCAGCATTAAATCAGTAAGAAGAAAGCTTGGCATAGGACAATGCAAGATGTATGCACTGAACGATAAGCATGGTAATATCATCAGCAATTTCTATGACAGTAAAAGCAGCGGTAAGAATTCTATGCTAACCTGTACAGTGCCCAAAACAGCCAAGAGTGTCCCCATGACGTTATTCTAGGCCTTGATTTTCTATCCGCTCACTAAGCACTTATCAACTGCTCCGCTGGCCTTGTTCAAGTCGATTTGCCTTGCCCTGACCCACCCGAGGAAGTTTCCAGCAGACTGCTCCGCCGAGCACATTCGACTCCTCCCACAAGCCATGACCTGTGTCCTCCTCTCCCCCGCTCCACCTGTGCCTGACGGTGACTATATTGTTTCTCCTCTCGCGGACGTCCTCCTTGCCCATCGCGTTGCTATTCCGTACACCGTCGTAACTATCACCAACAACTCCACCAGCCTTCCTCTCGTCAACTTCGGAATTGGGGAACACGTCCTACCGCAAGGCATAGCCTTGGGTACGCTGTCCTCCTCCCAAGACTGCCAGTTATCAGCCTTGACTGCTGATATTACGTCGTCTCCCGTTGACTCAACTTCTTTGCCGGCTGTCTTTCCGGAGTTCACAAACATGATTGCTCCCGATCTTCCACCTCACCACGCCGACCAGCTACGCCACCTGCTTGCCTCGTTCAGCGACATTTTTGACCTGAATGGTCACCCTTTAGGCCAGACCTCTCTCACGACACACCGTATTGACACCGATGACGCACACTCTATTCACAGGCGACCATACCGCGTGTCTTTGCATGAACGACAAGTCATTCACACGGAGCTCTCTCGAGGTATCGTGGAATCATCATCCAGTCCTCTTGCGTCCTCTGTCTTTCGAGTTAAAAAGAAGGACAACACCTGGGGCTTCTGCGTGGATTACCAGCACCTGAACAAGATGACCAAGAAAGACATTTATCCTCAACCACGCACTGATGACGCCCTCGACTGCCTCCACGGTGCGAAGTACTTTTCTTCCATCGACCTTCGTTCCGGCTACTGGCAGATTGCCGTCGACGACATGGACCACGAGAAGACTGCCTTTATAACGGCCGATGGCTTGTACCAGTTCAAAGTAATGCCGTTCGGCTTATGTAATGCTCCAGTTACATTTGAACGCATGATGGACTTCTGCATGGTCTGAAATGGTGCATCTGTCTTTGTTACTTAGACGACGCCACCCAATACACAACGTAATGGCAACGCTTAAAAGCACGAGAATATACCAGCAGATTCAAAATACGAGAAACAGCAAGTTACAATATTTTGTAATTATTGAAGATAAACGCTACGACATGCCATTTTTTTTTCTTCTGAGCATCCAAATGTACAGTTGATAATCTTACTTTCTGGCGCTTGATAGAAACATGTAATAGAAACAAGGGCTATAATTACTTTTTTTGCACAAGATAACACGCACGCATTATGTCATGCTCAACAAACATTATACAAACTAATGGATATGTTATGTGGTGGTAAAAATATTTTATGAGTAGATTGCTAAAAATGTGTAGCACGTGGGAGATATAGTACTTTTCACCAATTGTGAAAAGCCTAAAGCAAAAATCTACGCGATTTTGTCGCGGACTATTCGATGACTGACTCAGAACTTGTTGACAATGCAACCTGTTGCTCAACGATCGGTAAAAGCAGCCACCGAAGCCCGTCATGACTCACGGTTGATCTCAGCTTTGTTTTCACAATGGCGAGCTTTGAAAACGTCCGCTCGCATGAGCAGCTAGTGACAGGGACAACTGCAAAGCCTTTAAGGATTTGCAGTAAGGATTATAAACTAATGCTTCTAGGCCGTTTTGTTGCAACCAGTCTAGCCATTCATTACAGTCACCGAGCTTTATGTGCTCTGTGCTAACCTGTGCCTTCAGTAAGTGGAGCTCAGCCCGCAAGCTGTCAAACTCCACGTCAAAGTACTTAGTGACAACGTCTATCTCCTCGTCATTGGCAGTGAGGCGCAGAATGTTCATTATCGCAGATATGAGAACGACGGTCTCCTGCGTGAATTTTGGCTCAATTGCTTCAACGATAGCATCAAGCATGGGGTAAAAAACGCTTACGCGGACTTCTTCCTCCTTTGTTTCTTGAAAAAACTGACAGGCAAAGTTCATGTCTGCGCGTCTAGACACTTTCCTCTGTCTCACAGCAGGAGTACTGATCCCGCGAGTCTGGCATATCTCTGTGGCACCTTGAAACACCTTTGTAAGTGCACTCTCGTCCAGCCTCATTTCCTTGAGAGCTTCTTGGAGATTTTCACTCCCTGGAACGCAGTAAGAAGATTTATGTTTGGGTCCTGGAGCATATGCGGCTAACCTTGAGGACCATCTGCAGCACAGGATGGGCCATTTCCATACAGAATGGAAACTCGAAGCTTTCCAGTTGCGCGAGAAGTCGTTTTGATTTTGCTCGGGTTTCCGAATAGTGCGTGTTTTCCATGATTTCCTCTACGGGCGTCTACCAAGGCGCAGTAGTTATTCCGCACTGCTTTGCCGCTTCTGCCCGGCAAGCCCATCTGGTTGTGGACAAAGATTTTAGCGTCGTTAGACCTGAGCCTAACACCGAAGATATATGCTCAAAAATTGCTTGACGCACTGGGCTAGATTCTATGAAGTTGTATGCTAGCTGCAAGGTGCCGAAGAAATCAAAAAAGAATTTTGTTCTTGGCCCTTGACAAACAGGCATCAACGAGATCCAGATTCAAACAGTGAGCGTAACAATGGACGTATAATATTCTGTTGTTTTTCTCTTTGCATTTCGCTTGCAACCCTGAAATGTACCCTGACATGGCGGCAGCGCCATCGAAGCAAACAGAGTTCAGTGATGTCCACGTGATTTTGAGAACACCTAGAACTCGCTCCAGTGCCGAGAATATTAATTGAGCTGCTGTCAACACTAAGAAGTCGCTCTAGTGCGGCGAACATTTCTACGGGCCGGTTATTCTCCTCATTGTAGTACCATATTACAACAGACAACTGCTCGTGGTGTCCACAGTCACTAGTCTCATCGCATATGAGAGACACAGTTTTGTCTTCCAGGCAGTGAATAATCGATTGCATCATCGCAGCATGCAGTGCCTCAATGAGATCGTTCTGCGTTCTATTGCTGGTGTACAAAGCATTTTTCGGTGCAGAATCAAGGTGAGCTTGCAAGACAGGATCATATTGCTTCAAGAGATTAACGATCTGTAGGAACAAACCTTTTTCTGTGCTTACCTCGCTTTCGTTATGGCCTCTAAAGGGCCTGCCACTCTTCGCGAGTAGAATTACAACGTCAACAAAACGCTTAGAAGATGGCGAAGGCAGCGGCACAACCGTAAGCTAAAAATACGCATCGCGAAACTAACGGACGAGGCAGAGCGCTACGCAGAGCAACTTGCACGACAGAACTGGCACCAGTTCTGTAACTCCCTCCAAGGAACGCTGGGCACTGCGAAGACGTGGACCACACTCAGACATCTCCTAGATCCGACCCAGAGCAAGAGAGAAAGCAAGCACACGATGAGCCGAGTACTACACAACTTCGGAGGCACAGACGATCAGCTCTTGTGTGCCTTACAAAGTAGATATATTGGCCAGCCGATACTTGGTGCAAAGCCAGCGGCTGACTACGCCGGACTGGAAAACGGCGAGCTCGACCGGGACATAACGCGTTCCGAGCTGACACGAGCGATCGCAAGACTCACTCGAAACACCACTCCTGGCAAGGACGGAATCACCAACAAGTTGCTACGTAACCTGGACGATTCAACCGTGCAGGCAATACTGGAACTCTTAAATGCACACTGGGGCAGAGGGACCTTACCCCCGGAATTCAAGCATGCGGAGATTACACTGATACCAAAGCCAGGAAAAACGCCTTGCCTGGAGAACCTAAGACCCATTTCGCTTACGTCTTACCTCGGTAAATTGATGGAACGTGTTATCTTAGGCTACAGACGCATCTTGAAGAACGTCAACTGATGCCGAACACGATGTTTGGTTTTCCGCCCAACTTGTCAACGCAAGACGTGCTTCTGCAGCTCAAAGAGGAAGTACTGACTGCAGCAACGCCGTGCTGCCCAAACGCAATTCTCGCACTAGACCTAAAGGGAGCCTTTGACAACGTGGGGCACGAAGCCATACTATCCAATCTCAGTGGCATGAATTGCGGCCGACGAACGTACAGCTACGTGAGGGCTTTTCTCACTGATCGCACAGCCACAATAGGGCTGGGAAATGTGAGGTCACAGCGAATAGACACATCTAACAGAGGAACGCCACAAGGAGCAGTGCTGTCACCGACACTTTTCAATGTGGCCATGATGAAACTCCCAGCCCAACTCGAGAAAATACCGGGGATCAGACATGCCTTGTATGCAGACGACATCACGATATGGACGGTCGGAGGGTCCATAGGAGAACAACAAGAGGCATTACAGGAGGCAGTAGACGTCGTAGCAAGCTATGCGGAGACATGCAGACTGCAATGCGCGCCGGAGAAGTCGGAGCTCCTCATAATCGAGAAGCACTCACGAGGACGATCAACAGCCCCGACACCAACCATCCACCTGCGAATAGGTTCCTAGAGAACTTACCAAGTTAGACAGACTACGGATCCTCGGCTTACACTTACAAAAGGACGGGGGCGGAGGATACGCCATACAGAAGCTACAACACACGACCACGCAGATCTTGCGCATGATTCAACGAATTACCAGCAGGAAGAGGGGACTCAAGGAACAGGACCTTATCCGATTAGTGCAGGCTCTGATTGTGAGCCGCATTGCGTACTCGGCCCCATATTTAAATTTCAGTAACGCGGAAGTGGAGGTACTCGACCGGCTGATACGCAAGGCGTATAAGCAAGCGCTCGGACTCCCACCCGGAACGGCTACTTTTCGCCTCGAGGAGACAGGGGTGTACAACAACGCACGGGAAATCATAGAGGCCCACCTGGTAAGCCAGAAGGAAAGACTACTACGCACAATAGCGGGGCGCTGCGTCTTGGAACGTCTTGGTTATTCCGTACGGAAGACCAGCGCACTGACCAAAATCCCAACACGAATACAAGCAACTATGCACGTCTCACCGATTTCCAGGAACATGCACCCAAACTTCCACATCGGACGGAGACAAGCCCAAGCGCAGGCGCTCGCGAGAAAGTATGGAAACCACCCCAATGTCTTGTACGTAGACACGGCCAGCACCGCAAGAAGCACCGCATTCGTCACCAGCGTGGTCGACAATCACGGGACAGAAATAAATGCGTCGTCGGTTTCCAGAGTGAGCGCTGCGGAGGCAGAGGAACTAGCGATAGCGTTAGCCATCACGACGAGACCGCACTGGGATTGCGTCATAGTTCTGACGGACTCTCAGACGGCATGCATAAATTATTCCAGGGCCAAAATTTCCAGGGCCGCACATCGCATTCTGAATGGAGCGCACCAGCTGCCACCTTACATACAAATCGTGTGGACTCCGGGGCATGAGTCCTTACGCGGCAATCAGCAGGCACACGCCTACGCCCGAGCGCATGCACACCGGGAGCCGCGAGATGACCGCGCCGAGCAGTTCCAACCAGAGCCCATACCATTACCTACACTCACATCCTACACACTATCGCCTTTCACGAAGAACACTACCCCCACCGCATAATGCTCTGACGCGAGAGGAAGCCGTAATATGGCGAAAACTCCAAACAAACACATATCCACATTTGAGTCTTTACCACGCCATACACCCTGCGCTGTATTCCTATAAATGTCCACACTGTGATCAATGTGCAACGCTTTACCACATGTATGGCTTGCGCAAACACACCACAGCTCACACCCATACACACCCACCACACGGCAATGGGAGGCAGCGCTGTCCAGCTCCGACTCGACGGACCAGCTCAACCTGGTCAATCGAGCGAGAAGGGCAGCTACGGCCGCTGGACTCCTGACTGAGGGGACCACCCACTGCAGAGCGGAGGAGCTACCTACGCTCGCGTGCTCTTTGGATTAAAGTTTATCTCTCTCTCTCTCTCTGTTTACGATTTACTTCAGCAATATTTAGCGGACAGTATCGATGTACCGAGAGGGCTCATATCGCTCCCATATATTTTCTTAAGAAGCGGTCTCATCAGCTTATTGCACTGGCAATACCGCAGCGTGCGGCGAAACAGTCAGACTATTTGACGAGGCTTTGATGTGCTTCCACAGAAAGTCGTTGATGCAGACTTCTGTCATCTGCCGTAAGCCAAAGCCAACAAACACTTCTGTACAAGACGTCATGCCTCTAAGAATACGCATGGTTTGCGCAGCCGGCGGGCTATGAAGCAGTACAGGGATGCTAGAATAAACTGTTGCAAGTAGCTGTTTTTTGTGCATGCATGTGGGCCCTTTTTTGGCTGGGTCAAGCTCGCGTTTCTTTATTGAAATACGCAAGTGGTTATGGTGCCACCGCCATGTTTCATATCTTCCTTTAGTTGAAATACGCGTTGGTCGTTATCGGCATAGTTCATCAGGACTCTGATTTTAATCTGGCCAAGCTTGATATCTCGTCATCGTTCTGCACTGCAACACTTTCTTCACGCCTAATAATGCATCTGGCTAACAAAACAAGGCTGAAGCCAGATTGACTCTTGGTCAAATGGGTTGTATTACCCAAGCTATACAACACTCATGTAATAGAATAAAGCCAAAAGTATCGGCTAACAGAGCTCTCAATATCACACACCACCACGACGATTGGTCATTATCCAAATTTGACTACTTGGCCACTAAGCAATCAGCGATGTAAAAACGTGTGCAAATATGCATCTGTGAATCCTGAGGTACGCAGATAATTACTCACGTGTTGAGAGTACCAAATAATAGGTGTCAAACGCAAACGTAGATCATGAAGTCTAACTCAGATTTGCAGAAGATGCCATCTTTCAGTATAGTTGGCATGGGTGAAACGGAACACGAAACGTGGAACCAGTAACGGCTGAAAATGTTAAACTTTCTGAGAAAGCTCTTGGTTTCCCCATCTGTGTTATTGATATGAAGCCACCCCAGGCTAACCGTGTCGTTTGTTCTTTCGAAAAGCCTAACCAGCAATCTCTTCTCTTCCCACAAAGCAACCATTGCACAGGTGGAAAGCTAATGCTCACTAGGTTGGCCGTCCCTGGAAAGCACGCGAAAACGCACTGCAAGATGTATCTGTAGTGGTTATCGCCACCTCTTTAATGTCACGGCGATTAAAGCAAATTTACAGCCGCCGTAGCTGAGCCACTGAAGATATTGCCTTCAGTTAGTTTTTTTCTTGACAATCTGTGCTGTTAGGGCACTAGTGCATGCATAGAAAACCGTCGTGAAGTTGGCCCTCGGAATGCTGTGCTGAATGAACTGTGTTCGAATCCAATCATGGGAAGAATTTGGGTCTATTGAGTGTCCTACATTACGTTTGGGCCGCTTTTAAGCAACCTCTCTTGCGCGAACGTGAGTCACTGCGCATTTGTAGTTTAATATGTGTTGCTCTTCAATGAATTGTTTTGACGACAACTTTGGTCCCGTCGTATGTGGCACCGAGCGAATGTCGCTTCTAATAAACACCCGGGACGCCGAATTAGGTCCCTTGCCATGCACCATTGCATATTTGCCACTCTTCAATGACAAAAAAACCTTCAAATTGCATCCAGCGATTGGTAAGACCAAGCAACACTTCCTCGTGAATTGCGTGTACGTACATGTCTACATGAATGAAATATACATATATATTTGTATATGCAGAAAAAATGTATTTAAACAAAGCGTATACCTGTAGCCTATTATAAAAACCTTCTGCACTTGTACGTGTTGCAACTCAGTCTCTCTTTCGTCACTTTCATAATGATAATTATGCTAGGTATAGTAGCGTCTGCTCCATCGGCTACTACTCACAGCGCGGCCGCGCGGGCGCCGTATCTTGAAAGCGATCTGCGATGTGGACAAAGTGCATGAGCCGAGTGCCGGTAGCTTCGTATGAGCTGTGCTTTCGATGTTTAGTCCGTTTACTTGCAGCGAGACGAGAAACAGAGCGAAGGTCAATTTGCCCGCTGCTGCTGGCGAGCTCATTCAGGCGTTTTCACAGCGAGTTTCCCGGTCATCGAACGACATATGTTCATGTTTACCTGTGCGCGCGTGACACCGTGCTTATCAATTTAGTTAGTAAGCGAATGTTTACAACTTTATACGGCCCATTAAACTACTCTTCTTGCTTCGTATAGCTCTCTACTAATTTGCCATCGGAGACGATGCTTCGAGCGAAACTGGAACTTTTTTTCTTCTGAGATCAACTGTCTCTCTTAAATGGTCATTACTGATAGTGAAAGAAGTGCCCTTTAGTTTTTTTTTTACATTTCCGCATCCCCTTCCTTTTCGCGATAGTCCAGGAACTTCATAAATACCGGTTTTACCCGGCATTGCCTTTGTTTACGAATGCGACGAATTCTTTCTACCAATTAAGCTTCTACGCCCAACATGCTTCTGAAAACGTAATCTGAAAACGTAATTTTGGTCGGTGGACCGACCTTTTTCCCTCGAAAAAGGAAGGTCCACCGACCAAAACTGTGGGGTAAATAAACCTCAGATAACAGCGAAGTTGTGCTTCTGATTGTTCTAAATACGCTTGGCCCATTGAAAAATACAGTTACTAATATATATATATATATATATATATATATATATATATATCAGTGAAGCAAATCATCACAGGAGCCGGCAAACAAGTAGTTAAACAAATACAAGCACGTAGGCGAAACATTACAGGACTTTACTGACGTTTCGGCCAGGGTCCGGCCTTCATCAAGAGTGTATATATATATATATATATATATATTTACAGGGTGTCGCAGCTATCACGCAGCACGATTTACCAAAAGAGGAATGACCGGACGCGAAGCAAGCCTAGTGCGTATTGTTTCCCGTGCAGTGGAGTAGCCGTCAGTAACTTTATCGTTACTGAGATTTAATTAGTAAATTGTAATTAATTATTTAAACCAAGAAGTAATGTCGTAATCATCAAAGTGTCAATGAGAAAAATGTAGAGCAACATGAAAAACTTCCGATACAGCTTTCTGATGCTCAATACGTACCACATAAATCTGTTTTTCTGAGTGTGAAAGGAGCCCGCGAATACACGCAGAATTGCCGCGCGACTGGCCGCTCGAGGCGCTTTGCGTGTATGCGCGGGCATCTTTCACGCTCGGAAAACTCATTTATATAGCACGTATTGAGCAACAGAGAGCTGTATCGGGAGTTTTTCATGTTGCTCTACAATTTCTCATTGACACTTTGATAATTAGGACATTACTTCTCGAGTTAGATAAATAATTACAAATAACTGATGAAATCTCAGTAACGAAAAAAATTACTGGCGGCTACTCCACTGCACTGGGAACAATACGCAACTAGGTTTGCTTCGCGTGACGGCATTCCTCTTTTTTTTTTTTAATCCTGCTGCGTGATAGCTGGGACACCCCGTATATTGTAAAGACGGAGGCCGTGGACGCTCGCAAGGCGGGCTCTTGAGGTGAGGACGAGGGGGTAGAGAATAGAACTGCTGGCCCAAGAACTGGCACTGTCTCTGAAGCGTTGACGGAACGCCGTGAACGCTTCCCTTGTAATGGATGCCGCATCTGGGTCTGCCTCGATCTCCAGGACCCCAAGGCATGCGGTCCACGCTGCCTTGGACATGGATCCTCGCCGTCCTGGGTGCCTCCTGCGGCCAGGGAACGCCATCGACGCTTTCCGTGCCCTGTATCATTGCCCCACTACATCATCGACATCTCAGCCAACAAGGGATGCCGTTCACGCTCCCCTGGCCATGCTTATTGCTACAGTTCGTATCGCGGCCGCCACCACCTCGGGCTCAACGGATGCCGTTCACGCTCTTTTGGCCGCTGGTCCGGCTGGCCTGAGTACTGAGGTCGCTGCCGCCACCTCAGGGTGCGCGGATTCGGCACGGGGCTCAATGGGTGGCTCAACCGGCAGCTTGACCGACGTCATGCGAGCCATCTCGCTGCTGCCACAGCAGCTGGACTATATCGTTTCAGTCACTTCCGGCTTCCCTCTAAAGGCCTTTTTATCGCATGCTGCCTCGAAACAACCGGAATTCCATGGATTTCAGAATGACCCCATTCTGTGGGTGCAAGCAGCCAACGCGCTCGGCGCATGCCATGCCTGGCCCGAAAACACGATAGGGCTGAACGCAGCGGGGCGACTTCAATGTGGCGCCAAGGCGCGGGACAACTACGTAGGCCACAAGTACCGATCCTAGGCAGAATGGATCGCTGCCTTTATGGCTGTTGTAAGCCCTCTGGCGTGTGCCTGCGACGAGCCCGACCAGCACTGCTCAGCGACCGGAACTCGTGACTTACCCCGCTTTCACGTGCCAGTTGTGCCTAGTAACTCGTCGACAGAGATGCCCGCAGGCTGCTCCGCCGCAGACGTCGGCTCCCTAATTGTCGTTGTTGGCCCCTTTGCGGATGGTGGACAGACTGCGGCCGCTCCATGGACGGAGCGAGACAAGCTTGGCCAAACTTAATATAGGCGTTGTCCTGTCGTATTTATCCGTCCATTTCTAACAAAATCCACTCGAAAAACCTAGAAAATCCGGCCGAATGCATTTTACGAAGCGGGAGCCGATGTTGGCAAGACTGTCCTACTCGGCTTCTTCTTCTTCGACCTTGCGTAGATGGATGCCACCGAATTATGTGAATTGAAAACATGTGTAGTCTTGCTTTGTCGGCGTGTCTTACACATCACCTGCCACCGCTTGGCTTTACAGGAAATGCTTTCTGTATCAGTACGCAGGCTTAATGACACTAAGTAATTGTCAGCAGTTGGTTCGAGCACCGGCTCGTTAAGGTCAAGTAATTATGCAGTAAAGAACAAAAATATATGATGTTTTTCAATTGGGTTCTGTGAGCTAATGTACTGAGAATGCGGGTGCTATGTTATGCCAGTCCGCTAGCCTAGGGCAATGGTCTCTTAAAGAAACACTGCCATTGTACTTTATTCACGCCGCATAGTCCACCAACCTTGTACATAGTATGAGTATTCCCAGAATGCATTACAATTAAACCGCAATATGAACCTATGGTGAAAAAATGGGCGCGCTGGTGAGTGAAATTTTATGGATAGGTGGGGAAAAGTAGCCGAGCAAAAGGTTTGGCATGCTACAACTTTAATATATAACAGGCGAACACAGAAGACTTTATTTGCACAAAAACTGAGAAAGTGTCCACAGTGAGCACCAAGAAATTAAGAATGCTTAGAGCGGAGCTTGATGGCACCATAAATAACCAAAACATTACCCATCTCTATCTTTTGGCTGCACCACAGAGAGGTATAACATTTTGGTTATTGGCAGGATCATAAAGCTCCACTTTCCGCATGGTTCATTTCATGGTACTCACTGTTGCCCCGTTCCCTATTTTGGCGCAAGTGGGGGCAGGTGCGTTATATTATATCAAAGAATATATTGAGCAAAGGACGACGTATCTCCTGGTTTTTATCGAATTGTTTTAAAGTGGTATACACAGAATTTTGACAGCCTAAACGGTTTGAGAGCTACTCTCAAAATTTTGATATATGCAAATCAGCTTGTTACATTTTGTCGCTCAAAACGCGGACAGGGTGGTGGTCATAAAATTTGAAGTAGTGAAAAAAAGTTGTGCATACATTGTTTTTTTCATCTGTAGCGTAAATAAAAATGGCTTTGAATATTACACAATACAACAGATAATTAGGTCCACTTTACAGTACAGAACAAAAATGCAATACTAGAATGTGCAATACTAGAATGTAGAGCTGTCTTAGCTCTACATTCTAGTATTGCTCTTTAATTGTTTGGTTTCTTTAGTTAACTTCAGGCGCATCCTATGTTGAAAACAACCGTACAACACGATTCGGCGCTTCTCTTCTCGTGTACTGGGGTCAACGCAAGCAAGACAAGACTACGGTAGCACAATGTACTTGATTTGCAGATTCATAAAGGCGTGCGCTGATCGGGACAACTTTGCATCGTAAGGGCGTTAAACCTTAAAAAAATTCGGCGACCGACGTTTATCCATCAAGGATATTGGTGGTAAGCTAAGCAAGGAAATTACTTGTAGCATAAAATTGTGCAGAAAATGAGTGACACGTTATGACAAGCACGTGGCCAAAGCTAACGAGCTGTCTGAGAGAAACGATGTCGTATAGGCGAGTACGCATGCACGTTGAAAGGAAAGAAAAAAAAGAAAATAAATACACCTATATTTATATGCCAAACAGCTACTAAAAGTTTTGTTCAAATGTATATACAAACCAAAGGCCTTAGATATGCAAGATGTGTAGCTATGGCACTTCGTTGACTGCCTCAGCAGTCACTGATATCGCTTCACTCTTGCGAATGGATCCTAATTATGACTTTTCTAAATGTGTATACGCGCTCTTGAATGTCTCACGAAGATGTACGACCGTCAAGCTTCTGTAGAAGCTACCGTGCTTTATATTTATGTAATATTATGTAAAGGGAAGAGAGAGAGCAAGGAGAGGAAAGACAGGGAGGTCAACCAGAAGAGCATCCGGTTTGCTACCCTGCACTAGGGGTAAGGGAAAGGGGAAATAGCAAGAAAATAATAGGGAGAGAATGAGCACTGAGTACACGTGGGAAGATGTACAGGGACACTATAGGCGGTCTCTTAAACCGATCCACTTCAAATAGTGTACTAATGCACGCAACGCTTTTTGTGCCCGTGACGGGTGCAGCCACGGTCCGAGTATCTTTGACTCAGAGAACGGTCTCGAGTCCAGCCGGTTTAAAGTTGTGCTGAGAGAGAGGCGTTGTACGTCGTAGCGAGGACAGGTACACAATAGGTGCTCGATGGTTTGCTCGCACATCGGGCTCTCGGCCATTCCCATACGATGTGAGTAAGCGTTCGTGAACGCCACTCCCAGCCACAAGCGGCACAGCAAGGTTGCTTCGTCGCGGGAAAGGCTAGATGGCAGTTGTAGCCGTAGCAAGGGGTCCAACTTATATAATCGGCAATTGAAGGCACTCGAACTCCATAAAGCTTGTGACGTTTTGCGTGCAAGCAGACGAAGTTCCCTGGCAGTGTCCGTCCTCGCCAAAGGTATTGTACACGTCTGGGTGTCTTCGTGGCCGGAAAGTAAAGGGAAATCTGGGCGTAATAGGCACGGACAAACACCACATAGAAATAATATAAACCACCACGTAAAACACCACGTAAAAATACCATAAAAGGAAAGCAAAGAACAAGCACTGTTGCGTAAAACTACTACAACCTAAAGCAGGCGCTCTAGCACGTCTTCAAAATTTACATATCATTCTGGTGCTAGCACTAGGCTGCGCCAAGGTGTGTCCTTGCCTTTAACACCTCATGACCAACTCAGCTACGACTCGCGTGAAGAGCGACGCTCTCACGTCTGTGTCGCTTCGACAAAGACGCCGCTAGTCACTGGAACCTGGAAAGTACCGCAAACGCCGGTGCGCGCGCAGGCAACACTGCGCGGTTGTTGCCAGATTTGGTTCGCACCGAACGCGCGTGGCGTTGCTGACTGTTGCCGCTGCCTCATGAGTACAGTGTACTAGAAAACTCTTCTAGTACACTGTACTCATGAGGGCGGCTCGGAGGTTTTCGACGAGATCAGAATGGGACACTCGTCGAGCAGCGTTGGAAATCTTACCTACCTTCTCGAACGCGCGTTTGCTCTCCGACGGTGGTGGTGGTGAAAAACTTTTATTTGTACGACAAAACGTCCGACGTGCGTTCGCTCCCCGTGAAAGCGCGCGTCCCTCGTGCCCTTTAACTCGCACATACAGCGTCCGGAGCGCGGCGACGCTTTCATCGCCGTTGAGGTCATAGGGAACCTCACGGAAACGGCGACGGCGACAACGACGCCGACGGCAGATATCCGCTTTGGCGTGTCCATATAGTTGCTATCGCAATAAAAAGGCCCTCTTAGGCCATTATGCAGGTTCTCACTGAAGACGGAGGTCAAGCAGAGCGAAAACGTCGGCCGGGATTTCACCCTTGAAGTGTTGATATCACCTGTGCTCAGAGCTGGCGCGCAATGCGTACAAAGCTGCTTACGTCGGCGCTTAGCGAGCCACGCGCTCCGGTGTTCCCGCAATGTATTGCTACCCTGTGCAAAACAAATTCTTCTAGAGTAGGAAATGCTCATAAAAGATCGCCTTCCAGTAATAGTCATTCTACATAACTATGAAGGCAAGGTATAAGAAAAGGTAGAACAAACTAATTCGTCAGTGCCTTATTGACAAGTGAATAAGAAATTCAGCGATCGAGATAGTTTAGCTGTAAGGTATTGAACAGTGTTTTCAGACAACTGTTAAGAAAGCAGAATTACCAAACCTGTTACTTCATTATAGTAGCAGTTAAAATAAGAATTTCGATCCTTAAATTCTTGTCATATTTTAGCTTGAAGCACACAACAAAATATAAGACTTGACGTACATGAAATAAAAGCACTAATTTACCCACGACATCAAATTACGCATGACATCAAATTAACGTCCTCAGAGCCAGTGCGGTCCAAGGCATATGGCGTTTCACCGCGTTAGCACGAAATTATCGAGGCCGAAGTGAAGAAAATGCTGGAACTGGAAGTGACAGGCGCTTGCGAGAGCAACTAAACGTCACCATTGATCTTGGTTGAAGTACCGGGAAAAGATCCCCGTCCTTGCATCAATTACCGCAAGCTAAATTTGATCACAACGGATCAAATATATCTGATTCTCAGCATTCAAGAGTGCATCGAGAGAGTTAGCAGCGCACAATTCATTTCCACCCTAGTCCTAGTCAGGGATTACTGGCAGGTTCCCCTCACAGAGCAGGCTACCAGATAGGCTGCATTCATTTCGTCATTGAGTACTTTTCCCCCCAAGGTATTGAGCTTTGGCTTAAAGAGCGCGCCGAGCTCTTTTTAGAGCCTTATGGAGAGAGTGTTGAGTGGACAGGAAGAGTTCGCTTTACCTTATCTTGACGACGTAGCGATATTTTCCGATTGCTGGCCTGAGCACATAAGGTCTCTGTAAGCTGTACTGACGCGCGTACGCGAGGCAGGATTAACAGTCAAGGCTCCGAAATGTCAGGTCGCGCAGGCACAAGTATTCTACCTTCTTCTTCTTCTTTCTGAGGTTTTACGTGCCAAAACCAGTTCTGAGGCACGCTGTAGTGGAGGGCTCCGGATTAATTTTGATCACCTGGGGTTCTTTAGCGTACACTACAACGCAAGCACAGGGGCGTTTTCGCATTTCGCCTCCATCTAAATGCTGCCGCCGCGGACGGGATTCGATCCCGCGATCTCCTGCTCAGCAGCACAACGCCTTCGGTGACTGAGCCACCGCGGCTGGTGAGTAGTCTAACTCAGACATGTGATCGGATGGGGCCATCGCCTGCCCTCCGACGTGAAGGTGGCCGTGATACAGGGTTTTCCGCAACCGCGCACGAAGACCGACATTCGGGTGTTCTTTGGTGCCGCAGGTACTATCAGAGGTACGTTCCCAGGTATTGGGAATTGGCAAGTGCTCCAACTGATGCTCTCAGAAAAACAATACCTCAGGAGGTCATCTGGGACGAGAAAAATGAGAGTTTCAGCGCTCCAAAAAGCGCATTAACAAGCTAACCGGTGCTAAGATCGCCGGACTACACTAAAGAGTTTGTAGTTCAGTGTATTGCTAGAGAGCCAGGCATGGGCGTTGTATTATGACAAAAGGGGGATGGAGAGGAGGGGCATCCGGTTATCTATGCGAGTCGTAAGTTGACCAGTCATGAACAAGCGTACAGCGCCACCGAGAAAGAGTGCACGTGGGGTGCATGGCTGTTCAGAAACTGT
The DNA here is from genome assembly GCF_013339745.2 of Dermacentor silvarum. Lineage (NCBI taxonomy): Eukaryota > Metazoa > Arthropoda > Arachnida > Ixodida > Ixodidae > Dermacentor > Dermacentor silvarum. The sequence goes on from NC_051154.1 coordinate 253,190,133, forward strand.
CTTGCTACATTGCATGCTCAAAGTTCACTATATAGACGGATCACTGTCCTTTCAAATGGCTACAAACCACATCGTGCCAAAATGGCTGTCTCCTGCGCTGGAGGTATGCTTGGCGGCTCCAACGCTCGAGATACGTTACAAAAAGGTTAGTCCCAACGGCAACGCCGATATGTCGAAGCCTCATAGGAATGAGCCCCGATAACATCAACTCTGTGTGTTTTTCTTCCTGACTCAGTTTTGGAACTTTTGCTTTTATTTTGCTCTTTTCGCTAAGAAAGTGTGTTGCAGTGCGACTAATTCATGTGCAATTTTAGTGCTGCTTTATTTGGTAGAGAGGCGTGACATTGCAATGGGGAAATAAGCCTGGTGAAGCTTAATGAAAAGGTGTCTTGGGCTTGCCGGCTGAGTAGTTATGTTTTCGGCTGAGTGGTTGCGTTTTCGGCGCGGTTCTGATTGGTGCCTGCCGTGAACTTAAGATTGTAGCTCGACCTCAGAAGGCATTAGCGGTGTTCTCTCCGTGGAACAGGGCACCTTTCGGAAGAAGTTCGCCGACCTTCTACCGGTCGCGAGCTGTTGGACAACCACCTGTGACTGCGACCACCACTGCAATCCCTCAAGACAGCGGATGCCGTCGCCTGCCCATCAGGATCTCCGTCCCCCGGCCGGGCAGTCTGTTACGACTGGAGTGTGTGTTCAATTTATGTCGCGCCGCCGAAGTAACAGTGAGAGGCCGGACTTATTGAATACGCCGAGCCGCCCGCAACCATTAAAGGGGCCGTGAACAACTTTAAATTGAAGTGGAGAAAGGCATTTGAAGTGAACATAAGCTATTTCAGAGATACCTTGCCGCAAAAAGTACTTCATTGCATCAAATAGAAGCGGCTTTATTGGCAATCAAACACGGCTTCCGCTGTGCTCTCGTTCCTTCTTCAATGCCTTGCACTGCGAAGGCCTCGGCAGAGTGGGGTGTGGACACAACACTCCGCGTTCAAAATGTCACCATGGCGAACAGTTTACATTTCATTTTGGATGTTAACGTAGACGCCACGGCTTCCGATTTTGGTACCTTCGACGCGCTAAGCGTACTCCAAACGCGATTATCCTCAGCGAAAGGAGGCTTGTAGAGCTGACCGCTCCGTAACGATGTATCAAACATTGTATTAGTCGTTACGTGGGTCGCCTTTCGTGTCTGCGTGGGCCCTTCCATGCTGGTTGAGCTCCAGACCACCAGGCCCACGCCACTCCCCCCGGTCCTTGGGGTCCCGTGTTTAACACCTCCTAGATTTGGCGGTGATGCCTGGGCCGCGATCTTTCCAACACTTATCGCAACTAGTTCGTTTGGGCTAGGGAGCCTAAATGCAAGCGCTGTTTTAAAACAGCGCTTGCATGTAGGCTCCCTAGTTTGGGCAGGGCGCGTGCGCCGTCGCGCGGTGATAAAGGCGCATTCTCAGCGTTCGCAGGCAAAGGGGCGCCGCGCTTCTAGTCTCGGAGGCAACGCGCGGACATCTAGGTAGCGGCACTAGTTGGCACAGCGTGTCCAGAAACAAGCGCAAATAGGAGCTTAGTTACAGCATGCCACGTTTTCCGCGTTCACCCGCACCCGCGCGCCATCAATTTTACAGGCTTCGCCGCACCGCCGCTAGATGTAACCCAGTGTTCCTATTGAAGGGGGAATAGGAGTCGCGCTATAGACGTTTTCAGTGTTTACAAACAAACCTCGCTTGCCGCTGATTGATTGCCTCATGGGAACTTCCGCCAGGAGAGCTAGAAGCACTTCCGGCTATGTTGTTCGAAGGCATGCGCGACGTGAGGCCGGCGTGTCGATGTTTGCACTGCTTGGTGGAATCTGTGATGAGCTGATTCTACATCGTGAATATTGTCGAGATGACGAGCTACTACTTTAAGGCGCTTAGCACCGAAGAAAGAGATCGGTGTTTAGAAGCTGATGTTTAGAGGCAGAGAGCTGCCCGACCCGCTGGACAATGATGTCGTGCGATTTTCGTTTTCGCCGGGCTCCAAACACCTTCCCTCAGTTACAACCCCGGAGCAACAAGCGGATCATCTTAGTGAGGACATGCAATGAACGCAGACTGTTGTCTTCAAGGCAGGTAATGGGACTGCCGAAAACTAGAAAAACATTAATGGCACTTTTTTCTTCTTTCTGGGGTTTTACGTGCCAAAGCCTGTTCTGATTATGAGGCTCGCCGTAGTGGAGGGCTCCGGATTAATTCTGACCACCTGCGGTTCTTTAACCTGCCCTACAACACAAGCAATAAAAGTGCCATTCGCAATGGCACTTTTATTGCTGCAAGATGGAGGATGAAGTGGTAAGCTGTGCATGCGTACATGCACATGTTTTCTGCGTCATATGCCTTGTTCCTGCTTTTCAATATGCATTCACAAATAACTGTACATTCTCAAAAGTCGTTTAGTCCAAAAAGCCTAGGTCGACTGAAATGGGACTAACATAAAGGCTCACGAATTTATCACACTTAAAGCAAAATGAAACCTGTTTCGTTGGGCACGAGATTGCAATCCATAATTGGCCTCCGTTAATTCCTAAATGCTTTTAGAATGTGGCCGAAACTTCCTACATGCATGCACGGAAATCGCTAACTTTTCTGCGATTCTGCTCTGCGATGCCGATACGAATGCTCACATGCCGCCGCGGTGGCTCAGCGGTTGCAGTGCCCGGTTGCTGACCCGAAAGACGCCGTTTGGTCCCCGGCTGTCGCATTTCGATTGTGGCGAAATGCTAGAGGTCCGCGTACGGTGCGATGTCAGTGCACGTTAAAGAACCACAGGTGGTCGAGATTATCCAGAGCCCTCCACTGCGGCGTCCGTCATAGCCTGAGTCGCTTTGGGACGTTAAACATGACAAACCAATGCGCACATGTGCCTAGGTAGTAAAGCTGCAGAAGTGCACTTGTGCCCCAGATGCGAAAAACATTGAAATAAAACGGCTGCATCATGGCACCCACTAAACAATAATTTTAACTCATGTTCGTAGCATGGCGATCCACGCCGAGGCAAGAAACTGGACGAGCGGGCAAACTCGGGGCGAGAGTCGAGCTGCTTTCGCGTGAGTTACACGACATACGGCCAGAACACTCGCGCAGTAGCACTATCATTATTCAGCGCTATAGCAGTCCGGCTACTCCACGTAGTAACGTACCTTGGATGAAGTGAGCAGAGCAAATCTGGGAGCTCTTGGTAGGCAACCAGATTTGAAAAACACCGTTGAGGAGTAAACGTAATGAAAACAGTCGATGCTCCAAGAGCTACGCGCCGTCACGCAACACACTGAATGCCACAAGTCGCACTTATATCGATATACCCGAAAAATAACACAGAATATGCGCAGGACGAGCGCACGAGCGAACAAATACCAGCAAAAACGAGCAAAAGGAACGGCTACCGGAAGTTTCCTAGTGGCGCCGGATGCCGGCGCACAGCGTTGCCAGAGCGCGGTGGCGCTGGATGAAACCGTCTATAGTACATTCCTCAGACATTACTCGTCTCGACGGTGCAAACCCCATAACGCCGACAGTCATCGTGAGATGGATTCTGTCAAACCTTTTTTTTTGGCATTTCATGTGTATATTGCGTGCCAGTTTATTTATTTGTTCCTCCAGTGCAAACACATAAAGATTACAGCTCAGCATGCTTCAGGGCCACTGAACCCACTTCGATACCCTCGGTGCACTTTGATTGTGTCGGTGATGACCATTACGGACAATTGTCCCCAGGGCTTTAGGAATACATCGGATAATTGTCACAATCGATCACTTGAGGGGTAATGCTTCTTCCCATTGTCCTTTTCTTACACCAAGGTTAGTGCGATTTACAGCGCATGCGTCAGAAATTACAATAACACTAATTGCAGGGCCCCGTGCAACTGAATTTCATCTACAAGTTCGCACGTCGAAAGAATCGCTGGTTGCCAACAACTAATAAGAAATAACAGAGGACGGGAAAATATCCGTTAAAATTGATCCGGACCTATTTCGCGGTTTGTTTTAGTTATGGTGGTTGCTGGGAAATGTATATCCTTCAACGAATCCAGGAAACTGCCGGTAATTGCGAGAAGCCACAAATTATCAATACCGTACGTATCTACCGTCAGCACTAACACATGATCCTAAACAAATTTTATTCCATTGTATGGACACTCGAGGCATATTTCTGCTGTCAATGTCGTGGACGTGATATTCCGTATAAATTGCAATGGTGATAACGTCGTCACCGCGCACTGTATGCTGTGTGCCCGAGTGAAAGCGTGCGAGGGTGAGCCGACGATGTGAATGTCATGACATGCGCGGGTACAGTGCTGTGTGAACATACGGACAACGACGACGACGTGGCGAAAAAGGCGCCGACAGCGCATCAGCGCCGGTTCACGTGCGGCGAGAGAAAAAAAAAAGAAGCAGGCGTGAGGGCACGAGGGGGAGTTCGGAAGGAGACGGCCAGCGTAGCATACGTGGAGGAAGACGAAGAAGAAGGTGCCCAGGGTGCGGGAGTAGCGGCAAGTCGAGTTCCTGGCCCAAGGCCGCCTCCAGGCTCCCACCTGGGATCAACACACCGTCCAACTTCTTCCTGTCTGCGGTTGGCGAACGTTGGAAGGGCGTCCCCGACACAGTTGGCCCAGTGCCTCCAGCGCCGTGCCCGAGCTCCGTAAGTGGTTCTTGAGGGAAAGGGAAAGGTTGGCGCTATCTTCTGCAGCCCTTGAGGGAGCACGGCTCAGCGCCAACGGGGAGGGGTAAGTGGGAGCGAAAGAAGGGATAGAGTGGAGACGCCATGGCTGGGCGAAGCAAAACCGGCAGGCATAGGCGGCACGTATCAGGCCGAGATGGAAGGCCTTGGCGTGCTGCAGAGTCTGCAGGGGTGTTGTGCCAGGCCGGTCAGGCCCGGGGTGGAGTGGGAGGCCGTGAGGCCTTCCCGCTTGTAGAAATGTCCTTAGAGGCGTACGGAGAGCCCTGACGAGTCAAGGAACTCCACGACGCCTCGAAGTGCAGAAAGGTGGTGTCGGCCGGGGAAGAGGAGATCTTCCTCCTTGCCACAGGGGAGGCCCAGGCGGCGGAACTCCTGCAGGAGTGGGCCCCGCTGCTGGAGGTACGCCGGGCAGGCCAGCAGGAGATGTTCGATCGTCTCCGGCTCCCCGCAGGAGCTGCAGGCCGGGGACGTCGCTCGTCCCAGTCGGTAGCTGCGTGCTGCCGTCCAGCTGCAGCCGATGCGGAGCCGGAGAAGGAGCGAGGTCTCCCTGCGAGCCAGGCCTCGCTGGGGGAGTGGTCGTGGGGGGCATCCCAGTGCCACCCGTTTGTCTGGGTGGTGGGTCGCCAGGTGTCGCCGCAGCCTCAGTCCTGTGAAGTCGCCCTCCGTCACGGCCCGACTGAGGGGCACAGTGGTGTGGTGGGCGTCCTTCGCCAGGGTGTCGGCTGCCTCGTTGCCCGGGATCCCTACGTGGGCGGGGATCCAGTGCAGGGACACCGGGTGGCCTGCGTCCTGCAGCGCTGTCAGCCGGGTAGACAGCAGTGCGACTCCAAGGCTGGCGCTTTCTGGCCTCTGCAGGCCGAGGAGGGCTGCCCTGGAGTCGCAGAGGATGGCCGCTGGTACCCCAGGAAGCTCCTCAGAGAGTAGGTCGACGGCCAGGTGGAGGCCTGCCACCTCCGCTGCAGTCGAGCTGGCGTGTCTGGGCAGTCGACACTGCCTGCTCTTCTGCAGGGCTGGTGCCGTGCAGGCCGCCGTGGCAGAGCCGGTGTCCGGTACCACCGAACCGTCGACGTACACCAGGAGGTGGTCTCCGAGGGTCTCGTCCAGGAGGCAGGCGGCCGTCTGCTGCAGGGCGCAAGCGGGTGAGCGCCTCTTCGAAATCCCGGGCAGCTCCGTGGCGATGGGGACAGGAGGCCTCTGCGGTGGGGGCAGCTGTACCGCATTCGGCGGTGGGTTGCCAACCACCTCCTCGTAGAGGCGGCACAGCTGACCCATCCTTGAGGAAGGCCGGGACTGGAGGCGACGCAGCAGGCCTCTGCCATCAGGAGCATGGTGGAGGCGGTCGACGTGCCTCAGCCCCTGCTGCAGGAAGAGGAGCGACAGGGGCCATGCTCCAGCCTCCGCAAGGGTAGCGGCAATCTGGGAGCTCCGGGGGACGCCCAGGCAGAGTCGGATGGCCGCCCGGTGCTGCAGCTCCAACTTTTCGAGGCGGCGTGGCGGCAGCGCCACCAGCGGGAGGGCGTACCGCAGGCGTGATGTGGCCGCCGCCTCGTAGAGCCGCAGGGCCCACTTCACCGAGCAGCCCTCTCCATGAGCAAGGAGCTGCGACACGGCCTTGCGGACCCTGATGGTCTGGGTCTGCATGGCCCCGACTGCCGGTCGCCAGGTTAGCCGGTGGTCGATGCGCAGCCCAAGGTACGACACAGTCGTACTCCATGGGATGCGCACGCCTTCCAGCTGCAGCCGGGGAGCTGAGCGCCGTGCCGCTGCTCTCGGGTGGACGAGGAGGGCCACCGTCTTCCCCGTCGAAACCGAGAGTCCGATGCTTCCCAGGTAGGCGGCCGTGGTGTCCAGGGCTCTCTGGAGGGCCAGGCACACGTGGCGGCTTGACTGTGGCGGTCCCCGCACCCACAGGGCGATGTCATCCGCGTAGATGGAGCACTCCACCTTGTAGTGAGGGTCGGTCGGCAGTGCAGCAGGCAACCGGGCCAGGGCGAGGTTGAAGAGAAACGGGCTCACCACTGACCCTTGTGGTACGCCTGCTGCGACCGGACGGGGAGTGCTCCTTGCATGGCCCACGCGGACCCTGAGGGTGCGGTCGTTCAGGAACGATGACAGGAACCGCCGCAGGTTGCCGCCAATGCCCAGGAGGTCCAGAGCCTGCTGGACGACCGCATGTGGGAGGCCATCGAACGCCCCCTTGACGTCGATGAGGAGGAGCATGGCGAGGTCTCCGCTGGCCCTGGCGTCCTCCAGGGTGGAGACGACGTCTGCGATGGAGTCCGCAGTGCACCTTCGGCGCCGGAAGCCTGTCTGCTGGTCCGCGAGGAACCCGCAGGCGCGGGCCACCCATTCGAGCCGTGCCAGAGCAATGGCCTCCATCACCTTGCAGGCAGCGGAGGTGAGAGAGACCGGTCGGTATGAGGACAGCTCGTTAGCCGGCTTATTGCTCTTCAGAATGGGGGCCACGATGGCTGTGCGCCAGGCCTCCGGCACCTGTCCTGACCACCAGATGTTGTTGTAGCAGTCGAGCAGGCGTCGTTGCTCACTGGTGGCCAGGTTGCGGAGCATCTGGAGTGTCACTCCGTCTGCTCCCGGTGCACTGCGACGCTTGCCCCTCCTCAGGGCCATCTGCAGCTCGTGGAGAGTCAGTGGGTCCTGGCAGATGGCCGCGATCTGGCTGGTCGCCCACTCCGGATGCAGCTCCAGCAGGCAGGTAGGCGGATTGGCAGGGGGAAGTCCGACCGGCAGGATGGCCGCAGCGAGGGCAGCCGGGGGGGCGAAGTGGTCCGCTAGCAACTCCGCCAGGGCCGCCTCGCTGATGCCCAGCGAGATAGCCACCGCGAGGACGGGGTGGCGGTTGACCTTCCTGCCGGTCAGGGACTTTAGGAGGCGCCAGGCCAGGGGCCCGAGCTCCGGCTGCCGAACGCCGCAAGTGCGTTCAGCCGTTCCCCTCTCCACCATGTCCATCTTCACAGCAGCGTCGGTTATCGCCACCTGATGACTCCTCCTCCGGCGTCGACCGGCTAAACCTGTTCGGCGTGACCCGGTGAACTCACTACTTTCATAAATGTGCTGTCTGTTTCTTAGTCGAGCTTGCTAGACTTTCTACATGACCTTTCTGCCTGTTGTGTGCTTATGTCTGTATCTTGACGCGTAAATATTTTTTTTTCACTTTCTTACATCAGCTAAATATAATGTTTGTTTATTTTATTTACAAACGGTCTCGTCTCTCCCGATGACCGATACGTCATTGTTGTTTTATATTCTTTATCACGAGCCAAGTAGCGCCATTTCAATGGAGTCCGCGATAGGACGAGGCCGTTTGTAAGCGCACAACACAGGGCAAGCAACATTATGGGTCTCAGAGAGCTCGTCGAGAAGAGTGAAAGCATGGGCATTCAGAAGGCGGAGTTGAGAGCTTGGGTGGAGCAACAATGGGATATGGAGTGCCTGGAGCGTGCTCCTGTAATGAAGCCAAATGCGCTCGTTAGAAAGAGCAGTTTCTAGCTGAAAAAGCGCAGCTTTTAGCTGAGCAAGCTGGTTGGGCCGAAGAGGGTCGCATTCTGGAAGCGCATGCACAAGCCATCGAAGCACAGTACGCCAATAAAACCCTTGATATGATGGATCATTTAGGCGTCGGCTTAGAACAGGAGCTTTCTGAGATTCACGGGTTACCTAAAACATATCCCATTACTGAGAATGAGCAGTGTATGACAGACACATCTGGGGGCACGGCGACGAACCCTCACGCGAGTTCTCATCTTCCCCACAGTGATGGAGACGCACTTCTCTCCCTTGTATACTTTTACATTGAGAGTACGTGCAGTCCAACAGGAATGACCTATTATCTCCCGTGACGTATAAAAGAAATATGTTGGTCAACCAAGGGTTGGGTGTTATTTCACAGCCTCTCGATATTGGTGTGGAGAACAGGTCAGTGTATGCTGCCTGCCAAAACACGAATAATATGTTGTCTGGTAAGATTACCAATGAGTCATGCATGCTTTGTGACAAAGCCCACGGTTTTCAAAGACTACTCGTATCTATTTTGAACTAAGCGCATTTTCAAAGGCAGTCGCTAATATAACTTGTTTTTGACAAGGTTACAAACATGTATTGTGCTCCCGCAGTCACTAGACACTTTTAGCAGAGCGTTCACGGTCCGCTCCGCTCAGACCGTCGTGTCCGAACGATTCGCGCAGAGCTGCTCAGCGGAGTGCTAGCGGGAACGCTAATGCGCGTGCGCACAACGCTCATATCGGCAGCGGAACGAAGAACGCTGCCCACGGTCCGCTACGAAGCCATTTGAGCGGAGCGTTAGGATGCGTCTACAGGTTGCTTTGCCGTTTTACAGCCGCGCTGAGCGCGCGTGGCCGGCGTCTCTGGCAGACGCGCTTGTCAAACAAGCCAAATCAGCGCAGTTCATGCAGCCAGCAGTGTGCGTGAAACGTTAGCGGAGCGGAGCGTAAGCAACGCTCTGCTAAAACTGTCTACTAACAATTACAAAACTCCGCCAGCGTACCTAAGCGCAGAAATAAATGTGCTGACATATAATTACAGCCCGGCCAACCGCCGTATAGTGCCAAAGGCATTCGTCACTGTAAAATGGCCCATTTGCTGAACGAAGGCCTTGCTGAACCATATTATATTTTAAATGCCAAGAGCCTTTCAGTAGCTCTGTATTGCGAGGAAGCAATGCGCTGAATTTTCAGTTTCCTGTCCTTCTAATCAATAAAATGGTCTGTGGTTGACAACGGTGCTCATTCATTAGGAAGACTTGGGATGCAATAAGCTGATGTATGCCTCAGTTGTCCGTTAGCTTATCTCGATGACTTGATCTAGGCCAATGAAGGGTGTTATTGTGTTCTCTTTGTGGACGTTTATTTTTCTGCAACTTTGACTGCCGCGCACATTTGTTGAGTTTTTCTTTCTGCTAAAAAAACTTCTTCATGGGGGACATAGGTATGACGTGCGCGGGTACAGTGCTGTGTGAACATACGGGCAACGACGACGACGTGGCGAAAAGAGTGCCGACCGCGCATCAGCACCAGTTCACGTGCGGCGAGAAAAAAAAAGAAGCAGGCGTGAGGGCACGTGGGGGAGTTCGGAAGGAGACGGCCAGTGTGGTAGACGTGGAGGAAGACGAAGAAGGTGCCTAGGGAGCGGGAGTAGCGGCCTGTCGAGTTCCTGGCCCAAGGCCGCTCCAGGCTTCCACCTGGGATCAGCACACCGTCCAACTTCTTCCTGTCTGCGGTTGGCGAACGTTGGAAGGGCGTCCGACACAGGTGGCCCAGAGTCTCCAGCGCCGTGCCCGAGCTGCCGAACGCCTCAAGTGCGTCCGGCCGTTCCCCTCTCCACCATGTCCATCTTCACAGCAACGTCGATCATCGTCGCCTGATGACTACTCCCCCAGCGTCGACTTGCTAAGCCTGTTCGGCGTCACCCGGTGAACTCACTACTTTCATAAATGTGTTGAATGTTTTTTAGTCGAGCTTGCTAGACTTTCAACATGACCTTTCTGCATGTTGTGTTCTTGCTTCTGTATCCTGACGCGTAAATGTTTTTTTTTTATTTTCTCACAACCGCTTAATATAGAGTTTGTTATTTTGCTTACAAACCGTCTCGTCTCTCCCAATGACCGATACGTCATTGTTGTTCTATATTCTTTATCACGAGCCAAGTAGCGCCGTGACAGTGGCTCAATCCCGTGCGTGCAAGGCGGGAAAGATGGGAGGAAGCGCGCCGTCTTTCGTCCCGCACAAGGCACCTGGGGTAGGGGCTCAACCGCGGCTTGCCTCGGTCCCAGAGGCTGTATACCGAAAAAGGAAATGCCGTTGTGGTACGAGTGACAAAACCTCGACTCCACACAACTGTAAGCGTGACAAAGTGGCGGGCATTTCTTGCAGGCACTGCATTTTGCATCGCTTCAACAAAGCCGGTCAGCGGTCGGGCGTTCGGGTACAATTTTCTGCACCACACAAGGTGTGGTGCAGAAAATTGGAACTATCAAGGACTAGTTGTCGTGTCAGAGGAAAGGCACGTAGACGCAAAGTGAATCAGCGCACAGATAATTTGCAGACTGCGTGAGCCAGGTTGCCTACAGAATACCCTCTCTTGCGCTGCGTGTTACGCCGAACAAACATGCAGGTGCTCGAATGAACGCCTGCGTGAACATTGTAATACTGGAAGAAATGGAGGGAAGGACCCTTGGCTATCCATTGCTGTGATTGTTGGTGCAAACCGGAGTTCTAGTTACCTGCGTGGTGCCCGCGTGGCGGTGGAAACCCGTTTTGGATCGACGGCCCAGGGAACTCTCCACAACTTTTCCCAAAGTTCAACTTTACAAATCACGTCTCTGGTCTTTGGTACTGGATAGTCTCCCATACACAGGCGTTAGGAATTCTTGGGCGGAATTCAGTGAGCTGCATGGTTCGTACGCAATTTCTTAGCGAAAAGGAACACTTTTGATGTAGCGCGAAACGTAACACGGACACAAGACACAAGTTGAATGTACAAGAATAGGGGAGTGGATCCAGCGGACGCCTTAGCAAGCGCCGAGTGTAAAGCAAAAAACGCGGAAAATGTGGCGGCGTTGCCATCGCCTTATTCTGAATCTCCGGCCAATAAACGTTGGCTCCGGATGTTTCGGCAGCGCTGATTGGCTGAGGCAAGCTCGCGGGCTGAGTAGCTGTCGTCTGCTCAACGCACCGTCGTTGCTGCATCGTTTGTGTTCCTTCTGCCGCTCTTTTTTCATTTTATTTACAATAGATCGGTGGGGAATAATCTCAGTGTGACCACCACCGAGGATCCGCCTGTCAAAGCTTCATGCAGCTGCGGTAAGGTCTCCGACGCGACAGGCGTACGGCCGGTGAGCGGGGCCGCTCATTCGGGAGAAAGCGACGGTGGCGCACCTGGATTTTCAATAAAAGATGCCTCAGCGCAGAACCCTCGCTGGACCCACGCCCCCATTCTAGTACACTCTAGCACAAGTAAGAGGATAACACACCGCTCTACATAAACACTACACTTGACCTTTCGCCTATCACTGGTTACACGGTCTCAAACATGGCGCAGCTGTTGAACCCAGAGCGACTCTCAACCCTGACCGGCCAGGCACAGGTACTGACTAAGCAGGTTACCGGCGATTGATTAGAATAAACTGCGAAGCCATACGCTGAGGTAGGTTTTGTGCAGACCACTCTGGCATGCTGAATGGTATCCGAGATACGCACGACTCCAGGGGCCGTATTCTGTGACATCATCGCCTCGAGGCGCGCACGTGTATTGTGATAACGTCAAACACATTTCAACGTACCAAATCCGTCGTCTACTACGAAGTGACGTGGTGCGAGGTGCTTCGGTGTGAGTCGAAAGCACCGTGTGCCGTGTGCATTGATTATCGTATGCGCGATCCGAGCCGGCGCTGTGCCGGCTCGGAACTGTAGCTGATACGCATTGCTGACTGACGGACCGCACATGCCCTGTGTTGGCCCTTACAGTATAAATGCGTGGTGATCAATAAAGCTGGGCTTCTTATCCCCTTCGCATTCGGCGTACCTTGACTACGTTACATAGTGTCACAAGTGGCCAACGTTGACGCCCCTTTCAAGGTCGACCCACATAGGTAGCGATCCACACCACATACATTGGGAGCAGCGAGTGAGTTGTGAGTTGCGACTTTAGTTGTTTTCGTGCGACAGTGCTGGCCAACGGGCTTGGCATTCGACGAAACGACGAGCACTGTACGCAATCTACGATAAAAGCGTTTGTCAGCCTCCAACGAAAGTATGCTCTGTGCAGCGATGCGATTTCGACACCCGTACGGCTGACCTTTTCCTGCATTCCTTTCCGCGCTGAAAGCTTGGAACGCCCATCAAGCCGAGTGGCGGGGAAATTGAATTACAGCTCTAATGGCAGACCTTCGAAAACAAATTTCGCGCTTATGAGAATAAAATTACTTCACTTCTTTTACAGCGTAAGCTGTCATGGGCTCATTCCAATAGCCGTTTCAGGTTGCGATGATGCCGCAGCCGGCGGTTGCCGTCGCGTGACTGCGATCTCCAGAAACGCGAAAAAGTATCCGATTCCTGCCGGGATCGAGCCCGCGCCCGCTGCGTGGGAGCCGGATACTCTACCACTGAGCCACGCAAGCGCTTGCATCGGGCCGCCCAAAATACCCTTAATGCAAGCACGCAGAGGGAGACTTCTCGAGCCTCCGCCAGTATGGTGGCGCCATCTAGGTAAGATAACTGCAAACGCAGCGTTCGCAGGCGCAGACGACGATATGCGATTCAAACGAGGCACGCAATCAACGTGCTCTCTAGCTGCCGAGCCTCCGCCAGTGTGGTGGCGCCATCTAGTTAAGGTGCCTGCAAACGTGGCTCGCCCGACATGTAAGTTGCAGTTGTAACACTTGACTGGGCCTCAGCAGACTGCTGTGCAGAGAGCAGTACAAGCCTCAGCTCGCCGTCGACGCCGGGCGAACAGTTCAGATCGTTCTCGAGAAAACGAGGCGAACAGACTGCCGCGAAGACCTGTTGTGCGCGGTGCCCAAACTGGAGCTACTCATGAGCCGCTCCGCCAGCTTTCTTTGTGACTGTGCTGCGTTGTGCCGCGCAGGCCTGTGACTTTTTTTAACGGATGTGACGTCTCATTATTTTTCCGCCGGAAGTGTTCCCTCCTCACCCAGATGGCGCTAAACCCCATGAACCACCGATTAGCCGCCAAGTTTTGAACGTATGGGCTTCCATGGAAGCTTTGCTACCAGGTATATTTACCTTGCCCACTTCTCGGAAGTTCTGAACGGACTAAAGAAAGAAGAATTGTGGGAACGGGACCATAACCAAGTGGACCCGATCCATAATATGCGCTATGCCCCTCGTAAAGAACAGCAGGCATACAACTGCCAAAGGTGCGCACCGCAGTTGGCGTTAAATAGGTTCACTGAAGAGCGGCACATAAGCAATGGCACATACTTGGTAACACAAGTCGGCGCGACACCGGTTAGCTGATGAGGGGCACAGGGCCTGTGTCACTTAACCAGTGACTCAAGATGGTCGGGCGGCTGATTTTGAATCCGGTTACCTCAACACAGCAGGCCGATTCTCAACTCATGAGAGCGCGGACTTCCTTGTTACCCAAGTTGGTAGAACAGTTAGAGACACAGACAGACATAGACATACATACATACATACATACATACATACATACATACATACATACATACATACATACATACATACATACATACATACATACATACATACATACAGACACACAGATGGACAGATGGATGGAGAGAGATAGATAGATAGATAGATGCAGAGAACTGGGTGAAGTAGCCTAAGAGTGCTAATAGCAATAAAGGTTGTGGGAATGTCGGAGATCCCGCGGTCAGCAGGGCGCCGTCGTTGCGGTGCCTCCGGCTCCGGGCTCATTCGCTAGTGCGAGGAGACCCCTCCGAATACATGTCCCTCGACCCCGCGCTGTTTTCCCGGGCGCCGCGGCCGTGTCCTGGGGCGTCGTGCTACGCGGCCCTCCGATTGGGTCGTGGGGGCGTGACGTAGGGAAGGAGCCCTAACTGGCAGCGTTGTCGCGGCGCGCGGGAGTGGAGCAACGGGAAGGACAAGCGCCGGTCACGAGAGGCAAGCGGCAGGTACGTGAGCGACCATCTATTTGTGTCCCCAACGCCACGGCCTTGGGACATTCACGTGCTTTGCCCGCTTGCGTGAGTGTGGCTTGCTGAGCGGCTCTGTGGTCCGCCCTTGCGGTAGTCGCAGGCGCTCGGTGCGTCACATTCTGCGTGTCCGAACCGTCGCTGACCAGAGTCGGTGGCGGAAAAGCGCTAGGCAGTGTCTTGCGAACGCATCTCGGCACGCATGTGCGAACCATTGTTCGACGCGGGGCGGAACCTGCCTTCCCCCGCCATCGGGGACCGCGGGTGCTGAGTGTGCTCCGTGCTTTAGAGTGCAATTTGTATTTACTGGTGAAGTGTTTTAAGCAATAAATGCGTCAATTGTCCTGGAAGTCTCGCATTCCTGGGAGGGGGCTTTATACGTACGGCAAGAGCCGGCCAGGCCTCTAAGCTCGGTGCTCGAACCTGCGGTGGGTCTATCGCCGCACGCCGTCGCGCCTCGTCGTGAAGCCCGCTTTTGGGGCAATTTACCGACCGCTGCGCGAAGAGACGTAGAGCGAGCCCACAAGGTACACCAAAGGCCAATACTAAGTCAAGCTAAAGTGATGGATTAGCGCTCGAGTATCTCTAAGGCGTCAATATTATCGCGAACAGAGCCTTAGTAATCGAGAAATTGAGGTAAATGCAGGACACGATTAGACTCCCCCGGTACACTCAAGTACTTGCCCCCATCACGAAGGCACTGGCACTAGTATTCAACCACTCTTTATAAAACATCATTCTAGGGTATTATAAGACGAAAGAAAAATCCTGCTTGACTAGTTGTATTTCATTTTTAGGGAAAAAAATAACTCATTGACATTACATCGCTGACAACGACACGGCCGGTGGAAAGGTTTCGTTTTCGCTCCACTCTGTGTCGCCCGCGCTTTCGCGTTTCAATAGTTCCGTTAATCGCCTAGTGCTGCACTTGGTTTACTGGCTCGCGAAACTCGCACAAACTGCAAATAGCAGAGAATTCCACTTCTATGTGATGTCGCCGGTATACGCGAACGGTCCACGCCACTTGATAAAAAGCTGCTGCATCGGCGCATCGTTGCGCCGTCTGTCGGGTGCTGTTTTACTCACCGACGGCAGCAAAGGGCGGTAATGGCGGATGCAACGTCACCACTCCCGGCTGGCGTAGCGGGAGATTTTAGTTGCCATAAATTGTATTAGGACTCTTTAGATGCAATTTTTCTCTTGAATTAGTATTTTCTTTGCACGAAACAAGCCTTGCGAGGTTTCTGGAATTGTAACTAAACAGTTTCCGTCGACGTAGTATTTGCCTTTAGTGTGTCTTTAAACTTTGTGGGACACAATGAATGAACGGACCCAGTGGTGAGAATTCCAAAGTAATTGACGTAGTGCGGGTATTTCGGGGCAACAGTCGCCAAGCTGAAGGGGTTAGCGAACTGAGAAACATTTCTGGAAAGCAGATGGCATCCGCATGCTGCCTGAGCTTGAAAGGCTGGGGTGTGAAATTGAAAGAGCAGCGGCTGCTGTAAGCAGAATTTTACAGTCATTGACGTCAACGGCGAAGGGCATCAAGCGAGCCACGATGTCTATTTCATGCGTCACGCGATAATGTAAATGAAGTATGTAGTTGCGCCGGTGGGACCTCTATTGAATGAATGAGCAGGTCGCTTTTTACATCAAAGCCGTATATGGCCACCCCGGCAAATTTTCGTCGTCCGTGCGTGTACACCGTCGCGTCGACAAAAAAATTTCGTATCCCGACCTAGTGCCTATTGAGCTTATTGACGCCATAGAGGAGACCACAGGATCGAAAAGCTTGCATTTCTTGCAGCACAAGGTGGAACCAAGTTCTGCATAGCCAGGATTCTTCAGGCGATGGGGATAGTACAGACGTCCCAGCGACTAAGTACCTTCATACTCGGGAGCAGCCGCTATGCCACGAGAAGGCCCGGACGCGAAACAAACCCACGGACCCACTGGACGCGGACACAGGATGCAGACGGACAGAAGCCCTCCCAGGCGTGAGGCTTATGTCTCGCGACGCCATATTAGTCTGGGGCACGTCGACGAAAGAGCATGATGTATGACTAAAATTAGTGATAGAAACGGCGTAATGAGCGGGGTGGACCTTCAACGCAAACAAATACACAATTGGCGCAAGAAAGATAGAATTCCTAGGCGACGTATCAGCAGTGAGGGTGTATGGCCGAGTCCTCCCCTGATACATGATGCACATTCCATAGCC
This sequence comes from Dermacentor silvarum, assembly GCF_013339745.2. NCBI lineage: Eukaryota > Metazoa > Arthropoda > Arachnida > Ixodida > Ixodidae > Dermacentor > Dermacentor silvarum. The sequence continues at coordinate 253,206,743 of NC_051154.1, forward strand.
GAAGGACAAACATTCAGTGCAAAGAATTCGCAGCGTGCAAACTACTTCAGCAAATTTTTGCCATCTTTGGCGCACAGGACCACACTGATGCGAAGCTTTCTGAAGCAGGTCACAGTGTTTAAATGGATGATGAACTACGCCAAAGAGTCTAAACAGCTATGCGAAAGCATAAGGCAACAGCCACTACTGTCGCTTTTGACCCTACGAAGGAAACTAAGATATCGTGTGACGCATCACATAACGGCTCGGTGGTGCTTTACTACAGTGTCATGATGTAGATTGGAAACCGGTCGCCCACGCATCTAAACTTCTTCCGGAACCCAGCTGCGATATTCCCAGATAGAAAAGAAGCGACTGCTATAGTTTACGCAGTATTGTATACATTGTAATGAAGCGGACGCACCTCGTGTTTCCGATAGCAGCTCGTCTTCGAGCTGCTATATGAAGAGAGCTCGGGCTGTTCGCTGCTGCTAGGCTGTAGTTTATCTGCTGCTTCTCTCACCTTTTTTAAACATCATTACATTTGGTGGAGATGCTGGAATTCATCAAGTCCCCTGGAGCTCCGCAATCGTATGTTGTCCACGACACCATGACTGACGCGACCTACGCACCGACTTCACCCATGGCTGCCCCTGTCACTTGCGCCAGCGTTTTCCCATCAGCGCGACCCGGCCATCTTTAGCAGGACCGGAGAACATGACGTCCGAAGACTGTCTGCCCTCCTATGAACAAGTAGCGCTCACAATAATAGGACGCCACTAATATGAATACCGTCATCTTTTACCTTGCTGATGTCGCCAACCTATGTTAAGATCACGACTCTGACATATGCAAGTTCGTCCGCATTCGAGACACATTCACCGAAGTTATATTGAGGATGTCTTGGATTTCTGCAGCCGTTGGATTTTCTGCAGCCGTGCAGTCCAACGATAGCGGAAGTACGAGAAGATCAACCATATTGTCACGTAGTAGTGACGCTGAAGAAAACAGTCGTAAAACTGTGTACGACGAAACTGGTTGTTTATTGGGCGAACCTGTGCCCACAAAATCAAGGTACACTCAAAGCACAACGATAGCGGCGAACACAGTCGGCGATCGTCGAAAATCTGATCAGCGGCGAAACGCGTCGGCTTTTATACCTGAGTCATCGAAGGTTCTAGATTAATCCCTGATGCCCGCGTGTCTTCCAGAAAGTTCTAGACAATTCGCCTCAGTCATGCAATCAGATAACAGAAGCGTCGGTGAAAACAGGCAATGGAAAGAAGCATCGATAACGTTCTAGAAACTTCCGATACAGGCGCGTCCTGCGCCGAGCGATAACGTTTAACATTTGTTAGCCGGTGGAAAGCGGCCACCGGTGAAAGATAAACATGTATACGTGTCAATACCTCCCCTTAAAAAGCATCGTCCCGATGCTACAAACAAATGTGAAAGCGTAAACAAAACCACGCGTAATAAAGAAAAAAAAATAAAGTAACAAAGTACCTAAGTTCGTCAGCGGGCGTAGAAAGGCTTAAGACGCACCACATGGATGACTTCGGGTCGTGCGCGGCGCCGCTGTGATTGCGAAATGCCGTCTGGCACGACCTCATAGTCCAGTGCACCAATACGTCGGATGATCTTATATGGTCCGAAATAGCGACGTAAGAGTTTCTCGCTAAGTCCTCGTCGGCGTATCGGAGTCCAGACCCAAACACGGTCTCCGGGCTGGTACTCGACGTAGCGTCGTCGAAGATTGTAGTGTCGGCTGTCGGTTCTCTGCTGGTTCTTGATGCGCAGGCGGGCGAGCTGTCGACCTTCTTCAGGCACGCTGCAAATAGGTGGCAACGTCGAGATTTTCTTCGTCAGCGACGTCCTGGTAGCATGGCGTCAAGCGTCGTTGCCGGGTTCCTTCCGTAGACCAGGTTGAACGGCGCCATGTGCGTCGTTTCTTGCACGGCCGTGTTGTATGCGAAGGTCACGTACGGAAGGATGGCATCCCACGTCTTGTGTTCGACGTCGACGTACATTGCCAGCATGTCGGCGATGGTCTTATTTAGGCGCTCGGTGAGGCCATTCGTCTGCGGGTGGTAGGCGGTGGTGCGGCGATGGCTTGTCTGGCTGTATCGCAGGATGGCTTGAGTTAGTTCAGCCGTGAAGGCCGTACCTCTGTCGGTGATGAGGACTTCCGGGGCACCGTGACGCAGGAGGATGTTCTCAACGAAGAATCGGGCTACCTCGTCGGCACTGCCTTTGGGCAAGGCTTTTGTTTCGGCGTAGCGGGTGAGGTAGTCCGTAGCTACGATGATCCATTTATTCCCGGACGTCGACGTCGGAAAAGGCCCCAGTAAGTCCATCCCGATCTGCTGGAACGGTCGGCGAGGTGGCTCGATCGGCTGTAGAAGCCCGGCTGGCCTTGTCGGCGGTGTTTTGCGTCGCTGACAGTCTCGGCATGTCCTTACGTAATGGGCGACGTCAGCAGAGAGGCGAGGCCAGTAGTATTTTTCTTGTATCCTCGCGAGAGTGCGGGAAAAACCGAGATGTCCAGCCGTTGGGTCGTCATGGAGAGCTTGCAGAACCTCTGGACGCAATGCTGAGGGTACCACGAGGAGGTAGTTGGCTCGGAGAGGCGAGAAGTTCTTCTTTAGGAGAATGTCGTTTTGCAAGAAGAACGACGCCAATCCTCGCCTGAACGCCTTCGGCACAATGACGGTCTTGCCTTCCAGGTAGTCTACAAGGCTCCTTAGTTCCGGGTCGGCTCGCTGTTGTTCGGCGAATTCGTCGGCACTGATGGGTCCCAAGAAAGTGTCGTCATCCTGGTCGTCTTGTGGCGGCGGTTCGACGGGGGCGCGAGACAAACAATCGGCGTCAGCGTGCTTTCGCCCGGATTTGTAAACGACGGTGATGTCGAATGCTTGAAGTCTCAGGCTCCATCGTGCGAGGCGACCTGAAGGATCCTTCAAGTTAGCTAGCCAACACAAGGCGTGGTGGTCGCTTACAACTTTAAAGGGCCTGCCATAGAGGTAGGGGCGAAACTTTGATGTAGCCCAGATGATGGCGAGGCACTCCTTTTCTGTTGTGGAATAATTTGCTTCCGCCTTCGATAGCGACCGGCTAGCGTAACTTACAACCCTTTCTAGTCCGTCAGTCCTCTGCACAAGCACGGCGCCGAGTCCTACGCTGCTTGCGTCGGTGTGGACTTCGGTATCGGCATTTTCGTCGAAATGCGCAAGTATTGGCGGCGATTGCAGGCGTCGCTTCAGTTCTTCAAATGCTTCGACTTGCGGCGTCTCCCACTTGAACTCGACGTCGGCCTTCGTGAGATACGTCAGTGGCTCAGCGATCCGTGAAAAATTCTTGACGAAGCGCCTGTAATAGGCGCACAGTCCAAGAAATCTACGCACTGCCTTCTTGTCAGCGGGCGGAGGAAAGTTGGAGATGGCCGCAGTTTTCTGAGGGTCGGGGCGCACTCCATGACTTGTTGATGACGTGGCCCAAAAACAAGAGCTCCTCATATGCGAAGCGGCACTTTTCTGGCTTCAACGTGAGTCCGGAGGTCTTGATTGCTTGAAGAACTGTTTCAAGGCGCCGGAGGTGTTCCTCGAAGCTTGAGGCAAACACAACGACGTCGTCCAAATAGACGAGGCAAGTCTGCCACTTCAAGCCTGCCAGTACTGTATCCATGACACGTTGGAAAGTGGCAGGCGCCGAGCAAAGACCAAACGGCATGACCTTGAACTCGAACAGTCCGTCTGGTGTTATAAACGCAGTCTTCTCCCGGTCCCTCTCGTCGACTTCGATTTGCCAGTAGCCGGTTTTGAGGTCCATCGACGAAAAATACTTTGCGTTGTAGAGTCGATCCAAGGCGTCGTCAATCCGTGGGAGGGGGTATACGTCCTTCTTCGTGATTTTGTTGAGGCGACGATAATCGACGCAGAAACGTAGGGTTCCATCCTTCTTCTTCACTAACACCACGGGGGACGCCCACGGACTCTTGGACGGCTGGATGATGTCATCGCGTAGCATTTCGTCGACTTGTTGCCTTATGGCCTCGCGTTCGCGCGCCGAAACTCGGTACGGGCTCTGACGGAGTGGCCGGACATTTTCGTCGGTTATGATGCGGTGCTTGGCGACAGGGGTTTGTCGAACTTTTGACGACGACGAGAAGCAGTCCTCGTATTGCAGGAGCAGAGCCTTTAGTTGTTCTTTCTTGTGCCTGGGAAGGTTCTGATTGACGTCGAAAGTTGGTTCAGGTACTATAGTCGTCGTTGCAGGTGCACTGGAATCCGTGAAGGCGAACGCACTGCTGGCTTGTACTATTTCGTCGATGTAGGCGACCGTGGTGCCTTTGTTAATGTGCTTGTATTCGGGGCTGAAGTTCGTGAGCATCACCCTTGCTTTCCCTGCACGTAGCTCAGCTATGCCTCTAGCGACGCAAATTTCACGGTCGAGCAGTAAGTGATGATCGCCCTCGATGACGCCCTCCATGTCTGCAGGCACTTCGGTACCGACGGAAATCATTACGCTGGAGCGAGGCGGAACGGTGACTTGTTCTTCAAGCACATTCAAGGCATGGTAACTTATGCTTGTATCCGGTGGTATCGCGTTGTGCGTTGAAAGCGTTATCGACTTGGACCTTAAGTCGATGACTGCACCGTGTTGATTTAGAAAGTCCATGCCTAGGATGACATCCCTGGAGCAGTGCTGCAGGATTACGAAGCTCGCCGGGTAAGTGCGGTTGTTTACCGTGACTCGCGCTGTGCAGATTCCAGTCGGCGTTATTAGGTGGCCTCCCGCTGTCCGGATATCGGGTCCTTGCCAGGCTGTTTTCACCTTCTTCAACTTGGCGGCGAACGGGCCACTGAAGACGGAATAGTCGGCTCCAGTGTCGACGAGAGCGGTGACGTTATGGCCATCGATGAGCACGTCTAGATCGGTAGACCGGCGTCTGGCGTTGCGGTTAATTCGTGGCGTCGGATCACGGCTGCGTCGGCTTGCTCTGCTGCTGCTACGTCGCGTCGGAAGGTCTTCTTTCGGCGGCGAAGTGTTGTCAAGGCTGTTGCTAGGCGGCGTGCTGATATCTCGTCGTGATGAATCGCGAATCGTCGTCGTCGGCGGCGTCGGAGGATCTTCGGCATTGCGTCGTACAGCAACCGCACCTCCATCGGTTGCTGCCTTTAGTTTCCCGGGTAAGGGCTGGGAGATCGGCCCCGGGTGGGACCGTTGTACTGACGGCGATGCGGCGAGATGTAGCGGCCTGGTGACGGCGAGCGTGAGGATCGTCGTGGTTGCCACTGGGCTCCGGCGAGGTAGTCGGCGATGTCGCGCGGTCGTTCACCTCGATCGGGACGCGGCGCGTTGACGGGGAACCCTCGTAGGCCCATTTCGCGGTATGGGCATCGGCGGTAGACATGGCCGGCTTCCCCGCAGTGATAGCAGAGCGGGCGGTGGTCGGGGGCGCGCCAAATGTCCGTCTTCCTCTGGTAGCTGCGCTGGGCGACGGGCGGGCGTGCTGGCGGCGGCGGCGGTGGACGACGGAACTGCGGCGTTACGGGGCCCTGGCGCGAGCGCGGAGGGGGGCCTTGACGACGGGCGACGGCGGCGTAGGTCAGCGCTTCCGGCTGGGGTTGCGGCGATTGTGGCTGCACATCGGGAACTCCAAGTGAGCGCTGAACTTCGTCTTTGACGACGTCGGCGATAGATGCCACGTGAGGCTGCGACCTGGGAAAGAGCTTATGCAGCTCCTCGCGAACGACCGCTCTGATGGTCTCGCGCAGGTCGTCGGCGCCTAGCGCTTGAGCGTCGGCGTAGTTGGTCAGGGCACGGCGGTTGTATTGCCTGACGCGCATTTCAAGCGTCTTCTCGATCGTTGTAGCCTCGGAAAGAAATTCGGCGACAGTCTTGGGCGGGTTGCGCATCAATCCGGCGAATAGTTGGTCTTTGACACCCCGCATCAAGAACCGAACTTTCTTTTCTTCAGACATGTCGGGGTCGGCGTGGCGGAAGAGGCGAGTCATCTCCTCCGTGAAGATCGCGATGTTCTCGTTCGGCAACTGCACTCTGGTTTCTAAGAGAACCTCTGCCCTCTCCTTTCGTACGACACTCGTGAAGGTCCTCACGAAGTTTTCACGAAAAAGGTCCCACGTAACCAGGGTGGTCTCTCTGTTCTCAAACCACGTCCGAGCAGCGTCATCCAACGAAAAATAGACATGGCGTAGCTTGTCGTCGTCGCTCCATTTGTTGAACGTCGCGGTCCGCTCGTATGTCTCCAGCCAGGTTTCAGGGTCTTCAGCCGATGATCCACGGAAGGTCGGGGGCTCCCGAGGTTGTTGCAGCAGGATGGGGGACGCTGGGGCTGCCATTGAGGTCGTTGACTTGGCCTTGATCGCTGTGGTCTTCTCGGGAAGAAGTCCGTACTCCGGCAGAAGTCCTTGCTGCCTACGGCTAGCTCGCTGGTCCTTGGTGACGTTGGCGTTGTCCTCCGGTTTCGGGCTTGGATCGCGGCTTTGCGGGGGCGTTCGCTGCATGAACGCACTAGCACCTCCACCAGATGTCACGTAGTAGTGACGCTGAAGAAAACAGTCGTAAAACTGTGTACGACGAAACTGGTTGTTTATTGGGCGAACCTGTGCCCACAAAATCAAGGTACACTCAAAGCACAACGATAGCGGCGAACACAGTCGGCGATCGTCGAAAATCTCATCAGCGGCGAAACGCGTCGGCTTTTATACCTGAGTCATCGAAGGTTCTAGATTAATCCCTGATGCCCGCGTGTCTTCCAGAAAGTTCTAGACAATTCGCCTCAGTCATGCAATCAAATAACAGAAGCGTCGGTGAAAACAGGCAATGGAAAGAAGCATCGATAACGTTCTAGAAACTTCCGATACAGGCGCGTCCTGCGCCGAGCGATAACGTTTAACATTTATTAGCCGGTGGAAAGCGGCCACCGGTGAAAGATAAACATGTATACGTGTCAATATTATAAACGTTTCCAATCTGTACAATCATAAATTATTACGCACTTATACAACCAACTTAAGGAAAACCTTTTTTAGCATTTCTAGTTTAGTGCCGATGTCACCGCACGAACATAGATATCCGCACCGTGACAAACGACACTGTAGCTGTTATTTGTCAGAACAGGCTACTGATGTCAATTGTTTAGACACCAGCTGCCTGTGATTCTGAACATTTAAATGGCACAAATATTGATATCAGCAATGTCAAAATTCAGGCCCTCCGAGGCTCTTACCTTAAATCAGTATTTCTGCTGTTTGGTACCTTTAATATCTGCGTGGCCTCATTCCCGAGTGGGAACAACCAGCTATTATCCTGTCACTACTGTGTCTGATGCAGGGCGGGAAAAATCACAGCAGAAGGACCGGCGAAGCTCAACATGGCAGGAGCGGCTGCTCTCAACACCGCACTGTTTAAGCGTGGAGACTCGACTCAAGCTTCCAAAGCGAGCACCGACTTTTGCCACCTGCTACCATGTACAGCCACGCCTGACAGCACATGCCAGATTGTGGACCACCTTTCAACGTTGAACGAGTCGCTGTTTTACGCCAAACTGGAACTTCGAGAACTGCCAGCACCATGCGGGCAGCTGTCGCTTGTGAGCTTCGCAGAGAAGAAATTTTCCTGCGAGACTGCTTGTATATAAGTCCTGTGAAGGAGTTGCACTGGGCCGCCGTCTACTTCAGACGCACTCGTGCATACAGCAGATCTACATCGGCCCCACCATGTCTTCGCTGTGCATGGCTTACGACGCCTTCAAGTGCGATCCTTGTAACGGGCTACCTAATGTCCACTTAAGAGAGATAGTCATCAACCAGGATCCCGACAACGATTTTACGCAACAGCTGGAAGTGTCGAAGCGTCTAGCACCCGAGTTATGCAACGAATTGTCGTTTCTTTTGTCGACTCTTATTCGCGTCAGCGCATCGCTGAGGACCCTCAAGGTTGCCGAGCTGTGCATCACAGGCACCACGGCGACGACATTCGTCGCAGCTCTTCAAGAAAATTCTGCGCTGAAAGGGCTATCGATACAGGGTTCCGTTATATGCGAGGCTGGAGAGCACGAGTTCGCGCAGTACCTCTGATTCAACACGTCGCTGATAACACTCAACATAGCAGCAGACGACGCCAACAAGCAAACCTTCTTCAAAATGATATCTGCAGGAGTCCTCGTGAACAAGACGATCCAGAACATTCAGCTTTGCAACATTCTGTTTGACCCAGAGAACGCTCGATTGGCAGGGATGATTTTTTCAGAAAATGGAGTTACACGGTGCTTCAAACTAGTATACTTACAGGAAGCTTTATCGCTTCATCCGAGTACAGATTACAACTTCTGGTACGACCCACTGTCGAATAACGACACGCTGGAAGAACTCAGCATTCGAGTCTCCATCTGGGACACAGCGCAGTGGGGCGATTTCTTTTGGATCACTTCAAGCAAAGAAACTTTAAGAAAACTGACAATAGCTGTACGCGCGACCACTTCTCGTCAACTTCCAACATTGTGCGAGGCGTTCAAACAAAGCGGAGCCGAAGAGAAAGTCTCTCGGAACTAACTTACTACGCCCACCAAAAGTTGGATTTTATTTGCTCAAAGTCTTTTTCAGATGTGGAAATGCCTTGTTTCGGAAATATTGTGGCGCCGCTCTCTCATGTTCTGCTGCCATGCACACACATTACGTCCATAGGCTTCAGAATCAGGATAGGGGACGCGTCACTCGCTTCGGCCATCGCCGAGTGCGTCGAAGCTGCGATTTCACTCCAAAAGCTCAGTCTGCATCTACACTTTAATGGCGACGAGCACGAGGAGACGAAGGACGATCTGACCGCATTTTGGACACAAATAGTGGAATCGCTGTCTCGCAACACCACCATCAAAGAGCTGGCAGTACACACGAACATCACTGCCGACGGCAGCGACGACGAAGACGCCGCCAATGCGATCAACCAGCACCAGGTACAACATCTTGCTCAAGTAATCCGGTTGAGCTCTAACATACGAAGAGTTCACTTTTGTTGGGCACAGTCGGACAAGGTCGTCGGCGCCTTCCTTCGGCGTTTCTCTGAGGAGGTTGCCAACAACTACATCCTTGTACGCGTCAGCCTAAGCGGAGTGCTGGACAAGGAAGCAGCCCGGCACGGCTTCATCGTGCGAGACATTACGCGTCGCAACTGTGCCCTTGTGTCGCGCGCCGCGCAGTTCGCCAGAGGACGTGCACCTGACAGGCGAGTGCAAATATATTTTTCATTCCCCTAAACCACCCCTTACAACCGCGCACGTAGCGTTGTTACGCATGCAGTTATTTAAGTAATACTTGACAGCGCTTTTAACCTGGTCTTCCGCTTGCTGGAGAGGCCCCTGCAACAGAATGGCCCTGTCGTGAGCCATTGCCTTAAATTCTGAGCTACCCCTTTTATTGCGAGAGCAATTATATGGACACCCCAAGCGCATTTTTGCCGTCGCCGTCGTCATCGCCGTGATGTTCCGTATAACGTCCAACGGCGATAAAATCGTCGCCGCGCGCCGTGTGTGCGAGTGAAAGCGTGCAAAGGTGAGCCGGCAACAGCAGCTTAATCTCGCGTACGCGAGAGAGGAAGGCCGCCGGAAGCGCACGGTCTTCGTTCGCGGGCGAGGCACGGGGAGGAGGCGACGGAGACGGGAGGGGGGGAGCGTTCTGCCTACGCGGCTGCTGCTCACGAAGCTATCTTGAAAGCGATCTGCGACGCGGCCGAAGTGTGCGCCCGCCTCATCTTCAAAGCGATCTGCGATGGGCCAAAGTGCATTCGCCGAGTGCCGGTAGCTTCGTATGCGCTGCGCTTTCGACGTTTAGTTCGCGTTGAAGCGAGAGCCAGCGCTAAGGTCAATTTGCTCGCTGCCGCTGGCGCGCTTTCTCATTCCAGCGTTTTGACGAGCTCCCGCGGTCATCGAGCGAAATGTGTTCACGTTTACCTGTGCGCGCGTGACACCGTGCTTGTTTATTTAGTTAGTAAGCGAATATTTACAACTTTATACGGCCAAAAAACTACTATCCTTACTTTGTATAGCTGTCTACTAATTTGCTATCACAATCGATGCTTCGCCTTTCGGGCGAAACTGCGACTTTTCTGGTGAGACCACGAGCGGACGGCACCAACTTTGGCTGTGCCGCCATGTTATATCATATTGTTGCAGCTCCCTCTGTTCTCTTCGGCTTCACTCGATAGAGTGACGCGAGTGACGCCGAATGGAACAAATATGGGGAACGTACGTGCCCATTGGAAGTGCCTTCTCGGTGCAGCCGGATCAGCGCGCGAAAGCGATGTTTATGATTTGATTTTTCGCTCATTTTGTAGTTAGAAGTGTTAGGTTAAACAAATCATCGATATACATTATTTTTCACGGTTTCCAGTTTCTTTGTCTTTTTGGTTAGATATGGGTAGGCAACGAATGTTTTTTTTTTTTTTTTTTTTTTTTTTTTTTTTTTTTTTTTTTTTTTTTTTTTTTTTTTTACAAGTTGGGTTACTTTTCTACGACGCCTTGTTAGTACAAGATAATGGTCGGTACTAGGAGGAACCCAGACGTCAGTTAAGTTGGAAGAAACGCGGTATGAATCAGTAGGCGATGCAAATGCGGCAGATTTTATCTGTAGGACGTGTGCATGCTAGGGTCGCAACTAGACCGTCTGGAGCAGGAGAAGGATAAGCTATAGCTAAGCGGGTTGGGAAGCTAGAAAAGGAACTGAATAGCAAGGAGAAGGAAGGTGGTAGAAGATAACTTAGCCAACGTAAAAATGAAGCTGAGGGCCACCATTCCGCTATGGAATGGTGAAAGTTAAGGAAGCCGAAACGGCCACGCCGGAAAGCAGTGGCGGACACTGCTTTCCGGTTCACGAAGGGGTTATACAACTGACACGCCGGCCGCGGAAAACTACAATAAAGTGAAGGGCCAGGATGAGACAGGGGGGAAGGCATCGTGGCCTCAGGGAGAGCTTTCGGTGGCGAGGAGGAGGAAAAGTGTCGAGTTGTCATTGTTGGGGATTCAAACACAAGGAAAGTAGAATCGGTGATAATTGAGAGGGTAGGTGCAGGCGCGCGAGTCCAGATTAGTCCGCTTCCGGGGAAACCGATTAGGCAAGTGATAAAGAAAGCATAGCATAACATGGACACCATGAAAGAGAGGCACCTAGTGGTGATAATGGGCGGAGTGATTGACGTACTGCAAAGACGGGGAAGCAGATGTGTACAAAAATGCTAGAATCAAAAGTATGTATAGCATGCCAGTTTAACGCAAGCAGGCTTAGGTGACTGCAAGCTCTCCGTTTCGAACGGGATACCAATAAATCATCATCGCCGTCAGTGTCCGTGGGGCCATCCGTTGTGTGGATGCTCATTATACGAACTGGTGGCGGGACATGTTCGCCGCTGAAAACGGTTGCGCGCTTCTTATCGTGATGCGATGTTTCGCCTTATCTGCTCATCAAAGCTTCGCTTTTACTGAATGTTACAGTACTTGCGATCTGCAAGCTTTTTCTTTGCTTTTCGCGCGCCGCGCGTATAATCAGACAAATCTGGAATGACGTTCATGAGACGCCTCGCAAAATTCGTTTGACACAAATTTTCAATGGGCCTTTTTCGGGTTGGTAGGGCGCCTCTAGCGGCGACCGCCGAAATCACAACTGAGGGTCGGGGCGGCGCGACCTGACAAGTCGGGGCAAGTTCAGTCAGTGTGCTTGCCGAGCGTGCTGTTCGGCTGATAGCGTTTTATTGCGATAGCAATTATATGGACACTCAAAAGCAGATTTCTGCCGTCGGCGTCGCCGTCGCCGTTGCCATTGCCGTCGCCGTCGCCGTGAGGTTCCGTATGACGTCAATCGAGATGAAATCGTCGCCGCGCGCCGCCGAACGCTGTATGTGCGAGTGAAAGGGCGCGAGGGACGCGCTCTTTCACGGCGAGTGAACGCACGGCGGAGAACAAACGCGCGTTCTGCGCCGTGCTTCCTTAAGGGCTGCAGAAGTAGGCGTCTCTTTCCTCCTTTACAATCATCATATATAGTAGAGCAAACGCGCCTTCTTTCGACGCGCGAGAGGCCGTGGGGGAGGGGGGGAGGGGGAGGGATGGGAGACGACGTTTAGCTGCGGCACCAAATGCCTATTTATATCAGAGGCTCCGGCAACAGTCACCAACGCCGCAGGCATTTTGAGCGAACGCGGGAAAAACGCCGACGGCGTCGACAACAGTTCTGCGCGTTGCCGGTGCTGCTGCATGTCCAAATTTATACAGCTGATAAAGCTAATATCATTACTCCGTATAGCTCTCTACAAATTTGCTATCGCAATTGATGCTTCGCCTTTCAGGTGAAACTGCGACAACTTTTTTTCTTTCGTCTTCGCGCACGTAGTACTAGAAGTACTAGGTTCAAACACGTGTTACAAGCTTTCCGCTTTGTTTCCGAGTCCGTATCTCGTCATCGACCCCGGGTCGCAATAGTGTATAACATTCGCGAAAAAGCGAAAGGCGCTCCAAAAAGATTCTGGAACCACGTAGGAGCACTCGGAGTTCCTACTAAAACAGCTATAAGGTATGAAGACGGTAACATCTTTGAAGGAGACGATGCGCTGAGGTACATCAGAGACGTTATTAGGTATAACTTCGGCACGAAAGGAAGCGTGGTTCAGACTCAAGCTGATCCTGCAACAACAGACAAACTTGAGAGATGAAAATTTAGTATAGAAAGCTTTTGATGGAAAAAACAAAAGAAAATGTCCCTAATAACACAGCAGCATGGACCCGATGAAATCCCGATACAGCCAATCAAAAATCTGCATCCAAAGGGCAAGGAACTGCTAATGTCATAGAGCAAGTGATTAAAACGAGGAAAATTCCGGTTAGGTGGCGTGAACGCCTCCGGTTCACGCCGCCGCCGCCGGTCGGAGGTTGCACTCCGACCGGCGCCTACAACTTCACTCAGATGGCAGGTGCCAAGAGCTGTTATAGCATATCCCCGAAAATGCAGACGTCTTAACGAGCGTTTTTCTTTCTTCGTAGCTCACAAAAATGGCCTAGACAATGATCGCGTAGGCGCGCTGACCACCACCACTGACGGTCAGTTTGGCGACGGTTAGGCAAGCAGCAGCTTGCTGACGGCGCTGCACGACATTGTTTGCGACTACATAGAAAAAGAAAAGTAACTCACCTTGTAAGAAATTGGACAAAATACAGCGCAAAAAAGACACGGACACGAGAGAGCGACACGCACACAGCGCTGTGTTTCGCTGTGTTTTTTTTTTTTTCAATGAATCACCAACACGCCCAAGCTTCCACGCTAAATCCCTTCAGTGTTAGAAATGTCTGCTGCATACCCGAGAGTTCGCGGATGGTTGTCACGGTGAGCCGTCGAGATCAACGCGGCTCATTGCCTGAATCCATTTTGCTCGGTTGGCAGCATGTAGGCCGACGGCAGGAAATCTAAACAGACTGACAGCTCCATCTTTGCTTCTGACATTCGCGCAGCCTACGGCAGCACACCGGTTCGGCATTGCCTGCGATTTGCTGCTTCCGTTCACAAAAATCACGGAGAAAACTGGCGAAAACACAAGCTTCAATGCTCTCGCTGCGGGGAGAGCGCGACCGCGAGACCCTCAAAAGAAATGGCGTCGTATGCCATCCCATGATGCACGGCACGGCAACACGCCACGCATGCGCAGTAGGTGCACCTGAAAAAGGCCCATTGGTTATACAAATTTACAAGAAACCAACACACCACCATCGTCGCGATGTCATCATCTCCATCGTCCTCACTCTGTATCGTCGTCATAACGATGTTCCGATGTTGTCACGCCGCCACCGTCGTACTTACTGGCCCTGTCACACCGTCTACAAAAACACGTCAAAGATAATGTGCATGCCACCATCATCAAACACCGTTACTGACGCCAGAAGTACACTTCGGATGTATGTCCATCCAGTTTATTTCTGCGGTCCGCATCAGCTATTCGCTTACTTTAAAATCAACTTCGATGCTTTCTGCAACGCTTTTTTTTTCATGACAACGTTGGGACTAATTTCATGCGCTCCAGGTATGCAACACGTGCCCGCGCTGCTATAATTGGTTATCTAAAGTGCACGTGGCGCTGGGTGGTCGTGCTGTGGAGTTATGCCGTCGCTTGCGTTGGTACTGTAAGAAGCTGATGAATGTACGTTATTGGCGCTGCTCAGTGCTGCATGAGCGGAGGTTACGCGGCTGCTGCTCACGGAGCTATCTTGCAAGCGATCTGCGACGCGGCTGAAGCGGACACTCCCATAGTACCCATAGAGCCCAGCGGCCGAAATGACTGCAGCGCGCCAAGCGGTGGGCATCAATCACTACAGTTTTCGGTTTTGGGCGCGCGCATTTTGAACGCTATACCTAGCACGCCGGCTGCGCCCTTGTTTTCTTTTTGCTTCACCGAGCACGGTCTTTGTGCGGAATCGGTTTATTATTTAGTAAAAATGATTGCGAACGATCTTGCGAGGTCCCATCGAATCTGTGCCACGTGCAATTTCACAAATTAGACGCAAGACCCCTTCTGAAATAAGGAAATATTTAATTTGCTCTATATAAAAGCTCGTTCCGCGCTTTTTGTGCGTTCATCCACCGTTGTGACCCCAGGTAAGCAGTAGTTCTAAAGTCCCTATATAAGAAAAGTACCGCCATCTACTCTTTCCTCCGCCGCCTCCTCTCCTAAAGCGCTTGCTTTTTTCTTTACTTTTTGCTTGCGAAAGCCAAGTCGACGGTGGCGCACCTAGAAAGTCCATGTTGAAGCTTTCAGGCCGGGCGCGCGCCGCCGCCGCCGCCGGCGACTGCGGTTGCGCAGAGGACTTTCAACATGGCTCTGAGGCGGAAAAAAAGAAAATATAAAGAAGTGAAAAGCGCGCGCTATCATCGTCCAATCGGAGATACAGGAGAGAGAGAAGCGGCGTTTATCAAAGGATGGCGGTACTTTTCTTATATAGGTACTTTCAGTAGTTCCCGTATGAAGCTCCACCAGACGGCATCAGCTGAAAAAAAAAGTTAATTACAAGCATGCGTCATTTTGGTATTTAGACATATGAATACTGCGTGTAGAGGCGAAACGTGCGAAAGCGGTGAATGGGCGGCATTACAAACAAAAGCAATTCGCTTTTACATACATGGCGTAGAAAATACCCGACTCATCTCAAACAATACCATAAAATATGTAAACATCTGATTTCCAAGCATTCCCCCATTTCCGGGTATTATTTCCTGCACTTTAGCAGCTCAAATACAAAACTTCGCCTCGGGCGACGCGGCGGTACGCTACATACGCAGGCAACAGAGGCTCCCAGCCGGACCATGCTAGACGTTCGCAGAATGCCTTTTACTCGCACTCAAGACAAATGCGTGGGTGCAAAGCCTGTTTCCAGTACTTTAGAAGACTGAATTTTCGAAATGCAAGTTTCTGATATGTTCCACGGCGTTATATATCTTTTGCGCGTTCTGCCGGCGCCAGCAACACACTCCCATGTTATCACTCTTGGCAATCGCCCATCGCGCTTTCGACAGGCGTGAGTACCGAAAGAAGTTATATGTTGTTGCCGGGTCACAAAAAACATCACAAACTTGTCCCTCTAAGATTCATTACATGCCAAACTAACTTTGTCACCACGGCCGAGCTGTGCGGCCAGCGTGCATCGATGACGTGTGGTGTTTTATGGCGCAAGGGCCAGTTATGGCCCAAGAGCGCCATGCCAGTGTTTGTGAGCTTGCAGTGGAGCGATGAATTCTGAGAAGTAGACGAAGCGTGGCTGTAAAGGGGCCTAAAAATAATCGCTGTAAAGTGCGTAAAATATACATGTACTAAAAGCATGGCAATGACTAATGAGGTGTAGTATGAAATGAAGAATGCATTGAGAAAGAATGACACGGTATTTAAAATATTTAAGATGCAGTAATTGGCAAGAAGCACTACTGCCTAAACAGAGCTTGTTTATTTAGTTAGTAAGCGAATATTTACAACTTTATACGGCCGATAAAACTACTATCCTTACTTCGTATAACTGTCTACTAATTTGCTGTCGCAATCGATGCTTCGCCTTTCGGACGAAACTGCGACTTTTTTTTATTCTACTCTCTTTCGGTGCTGTTGTCTGCATTCATGCAGGTCTGCGACTTCATTCTTGTAACATTACGCTTTAGTTGTTGTAGTGCTTGGCTCATCGAATGTATTGCAGATAAGATTTACCTCTCCTCTGCAGGCACTGCACTGTGGCCTTGGAACGTGTTTGGCGCCACGCCGAGCTGCTCGAAGAACTCGCTGAGCAGCAGTCCCTCAGTGTAGCCGAGGCCTCTGCAATAGTTCGACGTGGACTGAGGAGCATAGAAGGCCTTCACGACTTCGTGAGATTCACACGTGTCGTCCAACACTAGGTTGTGTGCAACCCGCGCCAGGACGGCCGCCCTAGACTGGATACCCCCCACGAGGACGGCTGGAGGGTGATCCGTCGCTACCTGAGGATCGAATACGTCAAGGAGCCCGTGGAGTCTGCGCCCTTCAGTCATTGACAACAAAACTTGCACGAGAGTACTTTCCCCTTATTGTTTAAGGACCCGCCAGTTGGAGGGTTTTTACTGTAAGGGTTGTAAAATAAAAAATAAAAAAATCAGGAACATGTGTTCGTCGTGAAATGTAATTGGTAACAGCTTCGGCAATTAAAAGCATGGTATTATAGCTGTAATGAGATGTGGAAGCCCGTTCCAGTTCCTTGCTACTCGAAGAAAGAACGAAACTTCAAAAGTGGTGGTCCGAGCCCATGTGTGCTTTTAACCTGAAGGGGATGGCGGGCACGATGAGACGAATGAATGTGGCTGGTTGCGCGCCATATCGGCGCCGACTAGGGGTAGGGGGGGGGGGGGGGGCGCCAAAGTTTTCCAAAGCCCCCATCAAAGTTTCCGGAGGGGGGAGGGGGCCGGAGGAGGCAGAGAAAGAGGGTGTGGAAAAGCTCATCGGGCCCCAGCATCCCCCCCCTCTCCCTCTCCGGAAAAATGAACTCTCCGCCTATGATGTGCGGATTAGGATTCAGCATGGTTGCCATAACATGACTAACACAGTGAGAACTTAGAAATCTTAATTATCAATGCAAAAAAATTGAACTTTCTTACTTAAAATGCTAATTAAAATGTTTATGAAACGGGTACAGGGACCGATTAGCTTTGTTTAAAACCATAACTAAATGTAGAACACTTGATTTTCAAATAAAGCAAACGGCAGAGAGAAAGAGGATGCTAAGACTTGGGGTGAACTGTAAGCTTAAAAGGCAGCAAAGGTGCATTCACAACGCTCCCTTGACTAAATCCTTCCAGTAACCAATGTTTTCAAAGACCTATTTTGCCTAAATCATGGCTGCAAAAAAAAAATTATACCATTCTCACAACACACGCACACTAAATCTGATTTGTAGTGCTTTCAAAAGCTACAAATTGTAATTATACTGAAACGCGGCTTCACTACCACAAATAGCACGTTGTGGGCCAGGGAGCCATGTCTGGATTAGGAGGCCCACCTTTCTGCTAACCGGAAAGGGTTGATTTTCACCCTGAAATACTTTGTTGCAATCTTCTACTTACAACCGGGACTCACATGAAGAACGTTGGTAGATGAGATCTCGGGTACAGAACTTCCTTCTTCGTGCCACTTCAGGGAAATATGCAGTGGCTTACACAGGGATTGGAAGGCTCAATGGTTTCTAGTATTCTGTACGAGTTAAAATAAGACAACAGTGTAAAACAAATTGCGAATCAAAATCATTACTCTTTTACAATCAAGCAATGAACCTAGGAGAAATTCATTAAGGGAGTACTGACACAAACATGTTGTGTCCCACTTTTGTGCATTTTTAGATAGTTGCCGACGCTGCAATTATGACATGGAGCCTCAATCCCTTGAGTACTACAAATAATTATTACATCCCACTTTGTGCAGCTAGTTTATGCTCTAAGTGCAGGACTATTTTAGATGTGAAGCAGGAGAATGTTCACATCCCCGAAACCATAGTTTGCATGCATGCCGTGTCACAAACAACTCAAGCAGGAGCCTGTTGGCTCAGTGCAGCAGTTGACGGTGATATATTGAACTTGTCACTAAAAGCCATCAAATTGACCCTTCCAATTGCGCGCATCTTTTTAAAATGCAGGAGGACTCTCTCCCATGTCATCCTGTCGAGTGTTGAATGAGCTCTGTTTTCGTAGCAAGGTCATATAGGGCGTGTGTATGCGTCAGTTGTGTCTGGTACGAGACCGCCGCATCTGGTATCGGTGACATGAATCGACACCTGTTTCACGTCCAAATCCACACTACACTCTGCGCATGTTTTAAGCTGTCATACTAAATGGTAATGCATTAATTACTTAGTATTTCTGTAGTATTAAACAAGCAATTGAGGCCCAATAGCATAATTACTGAGTTGGCAACTATCCATTCTTGGTATAGAAACGAGACAAAGAATTTGTGGCATACTTCTAAAAAAACTAAGTGCTCTCTCGTCAGCACAAACAATAAACAACCTTTTCATCATTGTTTTGATATCAAATTCACATTAGATATGGTAAATTTCATAGGGAAAGACCGTTTTCTTTACTGACAAATAGCACAACATAACACTTTCTTTCCTGGAGTTGAAAGCATTTAAACATCACACTATGACAAGCTGGAGTTCAGACTTATATTCATAACTAAATTAAAATGCTAGAGGTTCCCCACCAATAAATGCAAGTATAGCTCACTTTCATATATGCCAGAAAGAACAGTAAGGATACTATGTAATTATGTTTATAAAATGCATCACATTTACCTTGCAGTCGCAGATGACGCTCAAGCAGCAGTTGTGTCCGCCTGTCTGCCGCTGTTTTGATAGATTGCGACACGTTAGGTCGTTCCTATAGCAGCCTCTGTAATTCAAACAACATTTATCAGCTGGTGCAGGTAGCACAAACGACCACTTAAATTAGAATAGCAAAATAATGGCACATTTGCTATTAACAGCCTGAAGGTGCACTGGCTTATGTCAAGGAAAGAGTTTAAATGTGATAGATCACCATTGAACAAACAAAATGCACCTTGTTTTAGCCTTGCTTCTTTCAAATTTATTGTCACTGCTTTCTCTCTGCAGCCACATTAACCCTACATTAGGTCAAGGTTAGATTCAATGACAGCTTGAGCGACTCGTACAGCTGAATGCCACCGATTACTCTCTTCCTGATTATGAAAAACGCATGCGCCTCGTCACCTCCTCCGATTATGTTCTTTGGCCATCTAGAGAAGAAATTATAAGTGTCAATTCCAGTGACATTCGGGATGGCGACGTTCGCATTCTTTCGGTAGTTCACGTCTAACGGAGCACGTTAGACGTGACGTAAGCACGAGACGTGACGACTGTCAAACTTCGCCATGCTGTCGAAGGTAGTGGCATCAATTTGAACCAATCAGGGGAGCCCACAGCAGCCTCTGATTGGTTGAAAATGCCGCCATTATCAAATTCGACAACATTCCTGGATTTTACAATGTCCAGAATAGTACGCCAGCTGCCCCAGGAGACGGATTCCCGCGCGTATGTTACGGCATAGTAATTGAGGTCCCTGTATGACCTTACTAGTAATGCGCAGAGGGCGACACCACCTGGCGTTGTTGCAGAAAATCGAGCCTCGCATCTTTTAGACTAAATGTACACAATTTGTCAGCGATGTTATCCTACACCATCATGGAATCGGTACTTAACGATGCCACTACCCGAAAAAAATAAAATGCAGGCTCATCATTAACGTAATGCGAAGCATCGTTGCAGCACGAGACGCCAACGCGCATCGAGCTAGTGTGGCCCTCGCGGCCCGAGACGTGCTTCGTAGTGTTCTAAGACGCCGGGGGGAAACTGAATCGGGTGAGTGAGTGAATAAACTTCATTGTAAAATAAATTATTCAGCTGGCCTCATGCGAGGCTTATCTATGGTCGAGGCCCCTATTTCAGGGCTCCGCTGGCGTCCGCAAGCCTGTTAACTCTTCTGACCAAGGCGATCTGGTCCTCTAGGTCTGAGCTGGCCAGCAGTGCCTCCCACTGATCTCTATTTGGATTTGGTATGTGAGGTTCTATGTTGTGTGATGCACACTCCCATGTTATGTGGTACAGGGTTGGTGTTGACCCGCACCATGGGCATATCTCTCTAAAGGCTCAGGGGTGTATCTTGTGTAGTTTATGTAAGCTGACGAAGGTGCCTGTCTCTAGCCTACGCAGATCGGTGGCCTCTTCAGTCTTTAGTTTTCTGCGGGGTGGTGGGTAGAGCATACGAATCCCTCTATAGTAGTTTAATATAGCCGAGTAATCGGGATCGATGGGCGTTAGGTCCTCTACAGCGGATGTGTTGAGGGCCCGGTAGTGAGCGTATCCTCGGGCTGCTCTATCCACATGTAGATTCCTTGTGATCCCTTCGTGCCCCGGTACCCATGTAATAGTTTGGATAAATTCTCTTTGGCATTCTTTTTTGAGTTTGGTGAGAATTCGGTGTGCGTTCGTACCAACCCTTCCTCTTTGGAAATTCCTGCATGCTGTTTGCGAATCTGTTAGGATTTTCAGCGATTCCATTGATTTCCTTCCCTCTTAGATAGCGAGTGCGATGGCGACTTCCTCCGCTTCCGTGCTGGAGCTGGGGGATATCGACCCGCTGGAAGTTATTGTTCCTCTGCAGTCAGTCACCACTGCTACTGCTTTCTTAGCGTTGCCTGTGTAGAGTGCGGCGTGGGTAAATCGGGCTGCGTTCATAAAGCCGAATTTCCTTTAGATGTATTGGGCCCTTGCCTGTCTCCTGCCGGGGTGGAGGTTCGGGTCCATGTTTTTGGGGAGCGGGGGTTACCTGGTACCAGCTTCTGATGGTGCGCGGTATTTCTTGTGTTTGCACAAGGCTTACCCTACGAGCGACGGTCAGGAAAGGGCACGACGCTCCTCCACTCTGCAACGCACAAAGGCGCTACGGCAGGGTTCGTCGACTCTCCCACACGGCGCAAAGAAGGCTCCGGAGTCAGATCGCCAACAAACAAGGGTTTATTCACCCAAGATACATCACAGTGCGACAGTCACGGCGCTTACGGGCCAAGGCTCACCGCAAGACCGATCGAGTACGCGCGCCCGCTGCGCTAGGGCTAACCGGGTAGCGGTCCGCCAAGCGCGAGAACGAGGAGTCGCGAGATCAAAGGTCTCACGTCACCTCCTCGTTGCGGGCCTGTGAACATCTGCCGCGGGGAGGAAACGCTCAGCGGACGAGAGCTCCGGTGGAGAGGGTGCCCGGGGGCCGCCGCGCGGGAGGCCAATCAGGGCACGGGACGGTGACGTGTCCTCGCGGGGCAAGTCCAATTCCGGGGAGGGGGGAGAGAGAAGCACGGTTAGAGCGGGAAAGTAGGTCCGGCGCTGGTCCGGCGCGCTGGCCATGTCCGCCATGTTGCCGTTACGGCGGCGGTTCTCGGAAATCGAGCAACGCGCGAGCTGGGGGACGAGGCGCGGGAACGAGGTGTCTCACAAGTACGGGTGCCTGTGGGTGTTTGGAGGAGCCGGTTTTTCTGCGAGATGAGTTGAGCTATGGCTACTTCTTCAAAGGTGTTATGAAGTCCTAGGGCCAGAAGTTTCTCATTTGGAGTGTTCTTTGGTAGGCGTATGGCAGTTTTGTACGCCGTTTTTATTATTACATCTGCTTTTTTCTTCTCTGCTTTAGTTAGGATATAGTAGGGCAGGCTGTATGTTACCCTACTGACTACTAGGCTCCTCACTGGGCAGATTGTGTCTCCCTCCGTCATGCCCCTTCTTCTGCTTGTGACTCGCGCTATCATTCGGGCCATTTGTTGGGCCGTTGTTTTGAGGAGTGCTAGGACAAGTTGTCATCTGTGAGTGGATTGGAGCCACATCCCTAGAATCCGTACAGTCGTTTTCTCGGGTATGTTGCCTCCATCGATTTTGACTTCTATGCGTATGTTTGGGTTCGTGGGTACCGCTCGGTTTCCTTTCCCTTTCCATATTCTCATGATTTCAGATTTGGCGGGTGAACACTGGAGTCCTCTTTGGCAGGCATATTGTTCTATTGTAGTGGCTGCTTTTTGGAGCTGTTGATTCTTATCGGCCGGAGCCCTTGGTTTTCCATATCGTGATGTCATCCGCGTAAAAAGCATGTCTGATACCATGGATGTCTTGGAGTTTTCTGTCCAAGCCGATCATGGCGATATTGAAAAGAGTGGGTGACATTACCGCTCCCTGAGGAGTCCCCTTGTTCAAGGGGTGGTAGGTTGCAGTTTCCATCTCTTCCAGCTTTAGCTCTGCTGTCCTTTCGCTTAGGAAGCTTCGTACGTAATTGTACGTTCGCTCCCCGCAATTGGTGTTTGTTAGCCTTTCCAAGATTCCTTGGTGGCTCCGACTATCTCCACTTAAATCGGAGCATAAACAGCCGCCTCGCTCAGTTATACAGGGTGTTTCAGCGAACACTTTCAAAATTTATTTAAGGTTGCCTGTGGCAGATAGCCCAATTCTAGTTAATGAGCTGGTCTACCCGAAGAGGCGGACATTACTTGCCCAAAAAATTGAAATCCATAATCAACTAATTAACAAAAATTCACTAATTAAGTTTTAAATTAATTACCTGATGGTCCATATTGCAATTTACAAATTGTAGCCGTGGGGTTCGCAAGGCGGATCCACTTGGAATTTATTCTCATGATGACACCAGTTTCGAGATAATAATTCCCGAACTTTGCGGAAAAATGCATTGGCGTTCCAGTTAATTTTGCGCTTCAATGCATAAAGCGACGTTTTGTTAAGAAACTAACTGGAACGCAATGCATTTCTCCGCAAAGTTTGAGAATTAATATCTCGAAACTGGTGTCCTCCCGAGAATTCGTTCCAAGTGGATCCGCCTTGCGAACTCCACGGCTAGAATTTGTAAATTGCAATATAGGCCATCAGGTAATTAGTTAAACACCTAATTAGTGATTTTTTGTTAATTATTCGATTATTCATTTCAATTTCTTGCGCAAGTAATGTCCGCCTCTTCGAGTAGACCAGCTCATGAACTAGAATTGTGCTATTAGCCACAGGCAACCTTTAAGAATTTTTAAAAGTGTACGCTGAAACACCCTGTATATACTAACAGTGTCTGCGATGGCATCCGCGTTTTTGCGGGAGAACGACACGGCCTTTAAATGAGCGCTTATGAGAGCACAATTTTCTCTAATAATGCTTTATGACACGCGATAACTAAGTATGATGAAGTTAAAGAAAAGCGAGAATCAGTAATAAATTAACAGCCCGATATTTGTAACTGGATCCCAGTCGCTGTTGAGTAGCTCATGCGATCATACTGACTCGTCTCACGGTGGAATAACGCGGCTCATATGCGCAGATATGTGTGTTTTATTCGACGTTTTGACATTTTTTTTCATATCAGCGATGCACCTTTCCCCTAATTTTTGACGCTATCAACAATCTGTGGCTGTAGATGTCGATGTAAACAAGCCCACCGCTTTGCTAAATCCGACGCGGAAGGCTGCGTGCTCGAAAACTTCTTATTTATGCAAAATGTCTAAAGAATGTGCAAAAAGAATTGAAAGAAAAGCGAGGTGCAAGTGCGGGAGTGAGCGACAACAAACTCCAAAGCAGCCGCGCCGGCAGAGGGAACTCAGCGTGCCTTTATAGGCTACACCAACGCCTCCTTTACTGTAGAGGAGGCGCTGGCTACACTATAAAAAAAAAAAAAACAGCGATCACGCCTGCTCACCCTATATATATAGTTAGTGAGTGCTACATGTCTTCCAGGAACGACATGCTGCCCCGCAGAAGCCATTAATAATTATTCGCGATCCACGAAATGCGCAACCGATGCGCACTCAACAAGGGCGCAGGTTCACAAATCAACCGGCGAAAGCCCCGGCACCCTTCCAAAACGTTTCCGGCGGCGTGCGGCAGAGGGCAGCACAGGAAAACGAAAAAGGCGGATTGGGACTCGAGCAAACACTCGCCCTACCACAGCAGCACAGTCACTGCTAGAACGCCGCCATTGCAGTACGATTTAAAATTTTTCGCACCACCCCTGTCAAAATCTCGAAAACGATTAATCGAACACGGGGAGGGGGCGGGGGGCTACTCTGAAAGAGTCCACCTAGTGGACTGTCCACTTCGGATGTCGCCATTGGCTCAAGCTTCACGAGCGCGAAGGAGACTGGCTGGCACCTTCGCGCTCGTGAAGCTCGAGCCAGTGGCGACAGCCGAAGTGGGCAGTCCACTAGGTGGACGCTTACAGAATACACTCCGCCCCAGGTCTAATCGTTTATGTCGATTAAATGAAAGGTGGACATCGATGAAGATGAATCGTTTTTCGGGATACTTTTAATAGATTAATCGTTGATCGGTATTACCGATCCTACACCCCCCCCCCCCCGCACACCTCGCAGGACGGGTGAGGGAAGCGTCGTTGCACGGGCGCAATGAGTTCACTCTCAACGCGATTGTCTGGTTTAGAGTCACTGGAAAAACAATTGTCCAGTGACTCTACGCTGGTTTAGAGTGACTGCATAGACTCCATTTCGGAGCCTATACACTGGCACTAGGCTGGTTTAGAGTTACTGTACAGGGAGCCTATACAGTAAACTCTAGGCTGGTTAACCTTCGCAGCCACCCTCGCGGCGGCCAACCGAAGCAAAAGGTGTCTAAAGCTCTTTATTATTCTTACACCGTGGTCTAGAGCTACCGAAGCCTCAGCTGGCGACACTCGTTCGCGTCTCTTGCTTCGGGTAACACGACAGCGGTTAAAAGAGCGCGTCGAAAGAGGATACGCTCGCAGAACACGTCGCACCTTCGCGTTGAACTCGCACTCAACGCCATGGAGGAAGGAAAAATTCGCGCAGGAACTACTCTGGGAGTTGTCTGAGTGCGCGTAAGCACTGTTCCAGTGTTCTCGCCGCAGCTTAGTTTGCGTTGAATCGAGAGGCAGCACGAAGGTGAAATCACTCGCTGCTGCGGGCCCTATCTTGAAAGCGACCGTCTTACGGGAGGGACGGACGGACGGAGGGTGCGCGCGCCATAGTGATCCGACCATCGGATTCAGTCGCAGTGTATACCGTCGCGATACCGTTGCCCCAACCGCGTGAGAGCGATTTCGTGCGCGACGGCGACCGAGCGACGGCTTCAAGCGACGAAACGGGCCGTCGCGCGAACACACCGTTCATTCTAGTCGCTCCATCGCTCGGTTCTGGAAATCTACAATTCGTCGCTCGTCGCCCGGAAGTACTATGCGCGACTAGCCAATAACGCGAAGCCGGAACAGGATGTACATCAGTCAAGTACTACCGATTGCCGCACGGAACGAGCGAACAACCAAATTTTGATACGTGCAAGGATAAGAACCTAGTGGTGCATAAGCTTCAGAAATATTTTTGCTGCTCTTTACAGTAAAACACATCAACTTAAGTTAATAAAGCACGCGTCACACCAGTTTCGGCGCGTATTTGCTGTCCTCATACCGGCAACACCGGGGAGACGTCGCTCAAGTTCGTCGATCGCATGCGGTACGACTTTAGGCGACCAGCGAACGCGACAGCCATCTCCATCGCGTCGCTTGTTCCTGTCGAGCGCAAGATATGCGGTTTATACTCAAGTCATTTCATCCGAGTATTGTGCTCTAGCGTTGAAAGAAGTTCATAATGAACTCCGCAAGTTAGACTGTGAGACCGGTACCCCGATACTTTTGCCTGCTTTTCTGAAATTAAATCTGTGCATTCTCACTGCACTGCAAGAATGCACAGCCGATGACCGGCAGCACACTTTACTCACATCACAACCTTTGACTAGCCCATCTGCAGCTTATGAGAACCAACACGTATGCTGGCCGTGGCTTTAAGGAATCGTTTTGCTTTATTGAACAAGTTTCGGGCGGCCGCGCACCGCGGATTTGTGACAAGCCACAGGCGCGCCGACGAAGAGGCCAGAAGAGGAGAACTTCGTTACGCGTTTAAGTACACTGACTGCGTCCTGAGGTATAGTGTTATCACGGTAAGTGAAGCTTCGCAGAAAAAAAGTTCTATGGTATCTTCCGCGCGGTGCCGAACAGTACGCGCATATGCGTGCGGCTAGCTCGTTCACCGGGCCGACGTGCGACCATCAGCCGTTTGACGTGCGCGCAGGCGTACGTCCTTCTGTCGAGCCGTGTTCACTCTTGCATCCGCCAACCTTCACTTACCTGCGGCCCTCGAGCACCCAGATATCTGCGGTAAGGAGGGTTCGCCCCTTAATTACTCACAGCAGCCGCTTCTTTCCCATCCTTTCTCATGGCTGTTTTGCTTGCCACAAATGCATCGTCCGATGTCAAAAGCAGGAGCACTGCACAGCTGTCACTGACCTGCAAGTCACTTATCGTAGATATTATGAAGTACAGCGGTTTCAATCTGTGATGACACGTTAGCATTAATCCACTGAAGACGGCAAATACATTCCCAGATCGTCCTTCGTCCCTGGCGTGGTACGTGGTGTATGGCGTTGCATGCGCGCTCGTTTCACGCTTCTCTTCCAGTCCCACCTGACCGCAACAACAGCTGGGAGCGCACGGTCTAGATAACAAAGCGGAAAAAAACACGGACACTCGCGCCAACCTGCACACACGACGCATTTGCCACGGTACGCGACCTGCGGGGCAGCACACGCATGAGCACACACACCACCATAACAAAACCGCCATTGTGCCCCGACAACACGGCCGCTACAGCGAAAAATACCACTTGACTTCCTTCACTTTTCACCTCGCGCGCAGACTGGGTAGGGCCTCTCAGTTTTTTCCTTCCTCCATGCTCAACGCGCATGGCCGGTTGACCTCTGTCGACCCCCTCGCTCATGACTGTCAACACCGAAGTGTCCGAAGCCTCATCTATAGACTCACCATCCTAGAGGGATAACGTTCAGGGTCGCTGCGAGCGGACGCGCCGCATATAGGCTCCTTCTTCAAAGTCCACAGTGACCAGACATTTTGACCTGACGCTCTCGATATTGCCATCATCGCATCCGGGAAGGTGAGCCGCACATTTTGAACCAACCCGGTTATCGCTAGCCCGCCTGGGTCGGATTTCTCGGCCTTTTCTCTGTTTCCCCGGCGACCGCTGGCGCTAGGCCTACTTTTGGCCTAGCGTCCGCGACCCCCGCAGCCCACTCGGCCATGTACTATCAAGTAGTTGGCAGCAAAATCGACCCCGCCGAAGTCCAAAACGGAGAATGGGAGATCGTCATGCGTCTCCGCAAGCGATACCGCCTGGCGACTGCCAGTCAATCTCCCCAACACTCCACCCGCCGTGGTTGCTCAGTGGCTATGGTGTTGGGCTGCTGGGCACGAGGTCGCGTAATCGAATCCCGGCCACGGCGGCCGCATTTCGATAGGGGCGAAATGCGAAAACACCAGTGTACTTAGATTTAGGTGCACGTTAAAGAACCCCCGGTGGTCCAAATTTCCGGAGTCCCCCACTACGGCGTGCCTCATAATCAGATCGTGGTTTTGGCACGTAAAACCCCATAATTTATCTCCTCAACACTCCGCAAGGCTGTTAACGGAACCCAACGACGGCGAGAGCTGCCCAACTCAGAAATCCCGACATGCGACGCCACCAGCTGCGTCGTCATGTGCGTTTGCGACGCGCGCCTCTCCCGCAACAGCCGCGGGAAGACCTCAAGGTCGTAGTTCGACCACGCGGCGGTTTCGACGTATCCACGGAGACCCCCCCCCCCCCCCCCAGAGGCTTTTCACAGCGATATGCGCACTGACTAAAATACCCCTGCAGGAAGCGCTCGACCAGGACCAGGTGCGGCTGCACCCAGCCAACACCTTCACGATCAGCACTCCAGTGGAGGCTCGAGCTCGGGCTTATGCCCAAATCACATCAATTACCATCGGCACTAATTCAGCTGATGCCACCGCCTACATCGCTCCGCCCGATGACGCCGTGCGGGGCGTCATTCATATGGCCCACACTGGTGAGTCACACGCTGAAAATGTCCCCTTCAATCCTGAGCTCCCAATCATTGACGCGCGGTCCTTCGGAAAAAAGCGGTCAATCATTATCACTTTTGCCACTGGACCTCTGCCCAAAGCTATCCGCTTTTGTGCGGGTGTTCGCACATGTTTTCCCCATCGACCCAAAATGGAGACATGCTACAACTGCCACCCCATCGGACACCGCCAGGATGTCTGTCCCGCACCAGCCAGCAGATGCCGCCATATGCACAATTGCGGTGAAAAGCACACGCCGACCGAGCCCCCAACCTGCCCACCCAAGTGCATCGTCTGTGGGGACGGGTATCATACTGGGAACATACAATGTAAGTACCGATACGCCCCCCCCCCCCCCCGCCACCACGCACTACCCAGCCAGCTGCCGGACACCAGTCAAGAACCCGGGAGCAGACGCCAGCTGCTCGAAAGTCATCGTGTAGAGCAAGCAGTGCGCGCTCCGCCTCCCGTGACCGAAGCTACAAGCTCCGCCAGGACCTCACATGGGGCGACCGTGTAAGGAGATCGCCGCCGGCCTCAACCCAGAAAATTCCGGACCACAACGAAGGGGAGCTCCGGGCCCTGCGGGAGGAGGTAAGCCGCCTCACAGCCCTCACTCAGCGCTCACTTGCCTCTCCTACTCTTTCTCTCTCAACTTCACCTCCTACTCTAACACAAACCAACACCGCTCCCCCTCAATCACCACCCTCAAAAAAACAACGTATCGCTCCCCCACCCCCTGCCTCCGGGCCGACCGATGTCGATTCCAAACTGAAAGAGCTCTCCGACCAATTCGACAGAGAACAAAAAAATCTTGAGATTCGCCTCGACAGTAAGTTCAACGCCCTTCACTTTGACCTCACTACGAAATTGGAAACGCACATGGAACGCTGCATGGAATCCATCCTCCAGAAGATGGTCGGCCTTCTCGAAGCACGCCTCACACAGCTCCCCCCGCTCTCTACCCCCCTTCTCCCCACAGCACAACCTACCGCCATCGAACCTCATATCCCAATAGACACCAGATTAGCCCCTCTCATCCATCCCCCTACGCTCCAATATGGCGGGACGGGGCAACAGTAATTATCTACACGTCATAACCTGGAACTGCCGCGGCTTCCGGGGCAAGCAAGCGCCCTTGCAGCTTCTACTTCCTACACTTTCCCCAACGCCCCAAGTCCTTCTTCTCCAAGATACTGCCACACAGGCTACACTCCCCGGTTACAACTCCACACACTCTGAGACCACAAACACACCCAGGGCATCCACACTTGTGCACCGCACTCTAACACATAAGACACTTTACATCACGTCAGAGACGCGACGTGATCACCGAATTTATCCATCACACACATACACTCCCATCCATCTTTGTTGCCAATATCTACCACCCCCCATCCAAACCGATGGCCACGTTGGACTCCCTCCTCCGAGAGCTGCACCGCCTGGTAGGGAAGCACCCCCTACTAATCGGTGGGAATTTCAACAGTCAACACACTGACTGGGGATACAAAACAACCACACACAGAGGTCGCAGGGTCTGGCTGCTCCTGCAGAACCTCCAACTTTCCATCCACAACAACTTACAGACCCCTACGCGAATCGGCAACAGTGTCAGCATGGATAATATTCCGGATCTGGTGCTCAGCTACTCCATCCGTGATGTGACTTGGACGAGAACACAACACACACTGGGCAGTGATCATTACATGATACAAGTCACGGTCCCATTCAAACCACCCCGGCACACCTACATGACACACAAACTCATTAACTGGGACGCTATTCGCACCACGTGGACTGCCAGTCCTGACAACCCCATCACCGACATCAACGACTGAGTAGCCTCTCTTCAGACTAACATCCAACACCATATGCAGCAGATTGAAACCACCAAAGACGTCTCCACCCTAGACACCCGACTCGCCCACCTCTGGGAAGCCTACCACAGCCTCCTAGAGAGCTGGAAACGGGGTAAACATAACAGAACACTCAAAAAACGCTTAGCCACTCTACAAACCCAAATTCAACTACATTCGGAGGAGCTCTGCCGCTCCAATTGTGGACAAGTATGCGACAGCATCGCGGGGAGACTGTCCGCAAAACGGACGTGGCACCTCCTCCGACACCTCATCGATCCGTCGAAAACAAAAAACACCACCCAGTACCACGTCACCCGGCTCATACACGCCCACATAGACAACGCCGATGCTCTCTTGGATACACTCCGTGACACATACACCTCACCCGGCATACCAACTCCTCTCTCCTCATATACAGGACAGCCGAACCCCGAACTCGATACCGCCATAACAGAGGCGGAGGTCAGAGCAGCCCTCCTGACTCTCCGCACCAAATCCGCACCCGGCGCCGACCAGGTCTCCAACACAGCGCTCCGTATTCTGGACGATCGATCGATCGCTCGCATCACGGAGTATTTCAACCAGTGCTGAAAGGAGGGCACCCTCCCCTAGTCCTGGCGCCACGCGAAGGTAATCTCATTCGGAAGCCCAACAAACCACTTACACTCCAAAACCTTCGTCCAATCTTGCTAACCTCGTGTCTCGGAAAGCTTTTCGAGCACGTGGTATCAGCGAGGCTCACACAGTACATGGCAGACCATGACTTATACCCTCACAGCATGGTGGGATTCCGTCCCCATTTGTCCGCACAAGACACCATGTTGCAAATCACCCATGACATCTTCGATCCGCTCATTCCAGGCCACACCAAGGCAGTATTGGCTTTGGATTTATCCAAAGCCTTTGATCGTGTTGAACATCATGCGATCATGACTGCACTCTCCCCACTGAATGTGGGTGCACGTACGTATGCCTACATTCAGGCCTTTCTCACAGCACGCACGGCTGAGTTTCGCTTCGGCCCGCTCACCTACCCCACATACTCTCTAAAAAGCGTCGGCACCGCGCAAGGGTCTGTCCTCTCACCTTTCTTATTTAATATCACTCTGATCCCCCTAGCACGACAATTGGCAACCGTTCCTCACCTGAAACATACTCTATATGCTCACGACATCACGCTATGGACTACTCATGGCAGTGATGGCGCCATACAGGGACACTATCCAAGCAGCTGCCAATCTGACCCAAAACTATGAAGTTAGCGTAGGACTTTCTTGTTCCCCAGAGAAGTCCGAGATGCTCTGCATCCGTCCCAAGAACCGCAACTGGCCCTGCTCCCCCATCGTCATCGAACTGGAGGGCAGACAGGTACCAGAGGTTCAAGCTCTCCGGATATTGGGTATGCATATTCAGAGTGGTGGGAAGAACAGCACTACACTCCGGAGACTCAAGCAGGTGATAGGTGCGATCTCGCACCTCATCCGCCGGGTCAAGGGCCACCACAGGGGCATGAGGGAGCGCGACCTATGCCGCCTTGTTCACGCCTTTGTACTCAGCCGTGTGCGCTACTCCACCCCCTACCTCCAGCTCTCTCACCATGAAACTGACGCCATGGATGCTCTCATTCGTCGGGCATACAAAGTCGCCCTCCACCTTCCCATAAATACACTATACCGACCGACTCTTACAACTAGGCCTTCACAACACAATCAGGGAACTTGTAGACGCGCACCGCCAAGCACAATACATTCGTCTCACACAAACCGACACTGGCCGGTGCATCCTGCATTCCCTTGGAATCCGGATACCGGCCAACGATCCAACATTACGCCCCATATCAAGACCCTTACACCGCGAACTTCTCATTAAGCCTCTCCACTGTAACATGCACCCCGATCACCACGATAAGCGCCGCAGAGCTCGCGCTGCAGCCCTCCACCGATATTACGACTCGGAACCGGACGCCGTATGGGTGGACGCAGCCTGCACAGGCGATCAAGCGGTCGCTGCGGTGGTGGATAACACTCTCTCCTCCATCGGAACACACACACTCCCCCCAGACACGTCTCCCGAAGCTGCAGAGGAAGCTGCCATTGCCCTAGCCATCGCCAACACAGAAGCACGGTATTTTTCATGAGATTCCAAAACTGCAGTCCTAAATTTCGCACGAGGCCGAGTCCACGTTCCTGCTTTTTGCATACTGGACTCGCCCGCTGCGCCCCCGCCCCGTCATGTGGAGCTGATTTGGGTGCCCGCGCACTGCGGGAATCCTGGAAACGAGGCCGCAGACCTCTTAGCCCGAGGTTCTTTAAACCGGGCTTTTGCGGCCTCCGATCCGGGATTCACGAGGGAGCGCGCGCACACTTTCAACGAGCTGCCGCATGCCTCCAAGGCGGCGCGCCAGCTGTACCCTCCACCGCACGAATCCCTTAGATATCGACAAGCAACCCTTTGGCGCCAATTACAGACACACACTCTCCCCTCTCCTCTCATTCTTTCTCACTATCACCCACTTTTCCTCACTTCAGCCTGTACTCTCTGTCCGGAACCTCGCTCTTCTGCTCTCCATGGATCTCCTTTCTCGTTGCCCGGCGGATCCTCCCCCGCGGGGCTTAGAGCACCTGAAGACTTGGGAGGACTGGGAGACCCTGCACCGCTCCGGAGACCCGGTCGTGCAGACCATGGCTACTGACTGGGCTGCCAGCGTTATGGACCGGACAAACATAAGCGCTTGAGTGCCGTGGGGTCATGCGGGGGTCCTGGAGCCTGCGTGCTCCAAACTCCTCAGTCTCTATAATAAAGTTTTTATGATGATGATGACCATCCTTGACCGCAGATCGCGTTAGCTGTCTGCTTGTTAAACCACGAAAATTGCGAGGTACTGATACAGTTCAAAGACTGGAGTGGCTCGGAGAAGAATGCTCCGAATTAGAAATCTGCACACCACTTTGGACAGCACGCCCTGCGCATCTGTTTTAAACACGCGCGTTTCTATTTGACGCTCATGTATAGACTGGAGGTTGTATGTCGTCACCGCAGCATTTAATCTATGCGTACAATATACTATATTCTATCTCGTAAATAATACCGCTGTCACACGTACACCTCTGATCGCGATCGGGCCGATCGATAGCGACCAACAATGGTCGCATGGCACACGGTGTTGGGTTTGGCGTTGTTTGCAGGTTCCATCCCACCGCTGTCAACCAGTGGTTGCGACTCGTGTCCGATCGGCCATTATGGTTTCCGTGGCTGGCGATGTGCCAGGTGCGGGGCAATCAAGAGGTCCGGAGCTACGTCCAAGAGATGCAAAAAAAAAGGATTTATTTACCACATTTACATTTTGAAAGTTTCTATGTACGAGCACACTTTCACAACACTGAAGGTCCGCTTTTTAGGCACTTCATTTTCGCCTCTGGTGTCCAAGCTTCGACCCGCCCTCTATACAATGCAAGTGCAATTTCATGGGAAGCTTGGGTCGACGCTGTTCCCCCAAAGTCGAAGTCGTCAGCGTAGGATTTTTGCAGCAATTAGCTGGTGGTATAATGCCGATGACCCTTCACAGTTTGGAGTCCTTCACAAAACCCTACTCATTCATCAGCTCCGACGAACACGCGACACAGAATCGCTTGTCAATCATAATGACGTGACGCATGTTTCGTCGCCAGCTCTCTGGCGTTGAAAAGACGATGCAGCGTGAATGGCCTTTCATAGATGCGCAGTGCGCACTCGCCGGTGTGCATACTTGGTCCAGAAGGCTTGACAGGTTAAACAGTATTCCATAGCTGCAGGCTTGCCGGTGCAACATCCTGTGTCGAGAAGAGCCGCCAGGCACAACAGTGTTAAAGGCCAATCGTAACAACGGTCCAATTAATACACTCTAGTCCAACGATCGGGATCGAGTTACTATCGTCTGCTGATCGTCTACAACTCTCAGAACTGCATAATGCCTTGGCTACAAATGCAAATTAGCAAAATATGGTTATGTTTCGAGAATATTTCAATTTTACCGCTCATTGTTGACGATAAGAAGGTTTTTAAAAGTTTTTGATAGAGCTGCCTTCACTTTTTGTTTTTAGCGTTTTCAGAATGCTGCGCTAGAGGGCACAGATATGGTGGTTAGATGGGCAGGTGTACCGACCGAGCGTAGTTCACCACTTCTCCGCATCATGCGGCAGAAGTGGCGCTGCGGACAGTAATACGGTTCAAATGCGCGCAACGTCGACAGCTCTGTGTAGACGAGCAGCGTGTTTGATAGTTTTGCTGCCTCTGATTTTAGCTTTGAAGTATGCGTTATAATACCGTTCTGAGCAGTGTAGGCAAAGCCACAATGAGGAATTTGTTATTGTCGGCTAGTCATAAAACACCAAATGCTGAAGTAAATTTTCTAGCTTGGCGATTGATCACATTTTTTGGCATAAACGCGGCGCTCCAGCCCATTGTATTAAAGACGTAGATGCATATTTTCCATGCATAAAACAATACTGCAATGATTTTACACGGTATATGCAAACGTGTTTACGCGATATTTAGCGAGTTCTAATGTTTAAATTTCGAGAAATCTAGCAATTGTGTTTTATTGCGTGGCATGGCAGCATTTTAACTATTTCCACAAGGAGGGAGCTGATTTCTTCTGCAGATTTATTTAGCAGTCGATGCACCACCGTTCAAGGCACATATGAAATTACACACTTCTAGGAGGATGACTATATTGAGCGTGATGCTGTTTCCGTTTTTCACGCAAACGGAAAACCCGGCAGCCGTTGTACCTTCCAGCTCGTGTGTTCTGCCGTGAGGCAGAACACACGAGCTGACGACCTCAGCAAGCGTAGATGTAGAAAACTGGAAGTTGTCGTCCCAATTTGCATAGGCTTCATTAACATCTCGTTCCTGGGACCTCTCCGAATTCTCAGAACACCTTGTTGTTTTAATCACCTTTTTTGGGCATCACTTTAGAGAGGTAGGCGGGAGCACTTGGCAGAATTGATGGCACTGCATCGTTGGTTAACCGTGGACGCTCCCTTGGAATCAGGACAAGCTCTCCGTTGACCACATTGGTGAAATTGCGCTGAATGAAATCTTCTTGAAAGTGTCGCTCGCACACAACCGATGTCGGCTGAGTTGCTTGTCTGCTCGATGAAGGGCCAGTACCCATTTCCTAAAAAGGCCATGGTCTTTTGGCACCAAAAACAAGGCTATTTTAGGCCTCCTTCTCAGAGATTTAGAAACCGACTTGCAGTTCAGAGCGAAGCAGTAAGTGTCCTTGGTGGTCTTCTTTGGTGGAGCAATACCGCCGCTAATCTCGTCGGTCATTTTTCCCACCAGGAACATTCCACATCTCTTGGGAACTTTCAAACAGTAAGAGACACCCGGAGCTCATCACATTTCACACTGACACGAACAGACGACTTACAACTATTCCATTACGGGCTTTATTTGTTGCGCGCCGTCTGCCACCTGTAGCAGACGACGCGCGCTGCGGAACCGTTATACTGACCGCAGCGTAAATTTTGCGTCATCACACGGAAAAGCGGTGAACTACGCTCCAGACGCGCCGGTCGGCACACCGGCGCGTCTCCGAAGTCACCGTAGCAATAGACACCCTAACCACGATTACGTAGAAACATGGCAGCACCCGCGCAGCCTATGGCAGACAATGCGCAGCGGCGCAGCCTATGGCATAAGGTGGGCTTGGTGGCTGTGCTTCAGCGCAGACCACAAATCCGCTGCATTTCGCCATGCAGGTACACGGTTTCATCACCGGACTTCTTTTGCCCGCAATTCTGGCCTTCCCCCAAGCCACAGCCATCCCAGCAACCTGTCCCAGCACACCCGGCGCGAGCCCTTTGCCTGCTCCTGCCACGACCGATTCATCGTGTCCAACAGCGCCGCCGCTACCCTCTTTGGATCTGAATTCACCATGGAAAGCGTCATCGTCAGCAACATCGTCTCCCACGTCAGCTATAAAACCGCCCCTGTATTCCCCCGCGCCCTGTGGGCTTGGTGGCTGTGCTTCAGCGCAGACCACTAATCCGCAGCATTTCGCCATGCGGGTTAGTGCAACGTATCATTCTTTCGGGAAAAAAATCCAGCAACTATTTTCTAATGCAGCTGCCAAGCCCACGGTGCTGCGCTACAATTGTTGTCGAATTTGTTCATGCAATGCAGTCATTGTTGCTTTTGTCGGGTGATATAGAAACGAATCCAGGCCCTCCCGATATTGATGACGTAATGAGTGAGTTAGGAAAGCTAGCTGCTGGCCAGTCAAAACTAATTACCGAAGTACTAGACCTAAAAAGCAAGCTACTGACAACAGACGAAATCTTATCGGACCTAAGTATACGTATGACTGATTTAGAAGGACATTATAAAGCAATTTCATCCCTACAAACCGACCTAGATACCATAAGAACAGATACCTCTCAAATGGCAGGCCAGATCGCTCGCCTAGCTGCACAGATGGATGATGCCGAGAGCAGGTCACGTCGTAATAATCTAATATTTTATAATATCTACGATCCTAACTCGAAAGAAACATTTGCAGAATCTGAAAACATCATGCGCCACTGCAATGAACACTTGAACTTCGTCGTTGATCCCAATCACATTGAGCGTGCGCATCGCCTTGGACGCCATACAGAAGGCCGTGCTCGGCCACTCATCGTAAAATTTAATCAATTCAAAACTAAAGAATGTCTCCTTTCTAATGGCCCAAAATTTAAGGGAAGCAATTTAAGGGGTACTTGTCGCCGTGAGCCAAAATATATCCTGTACTTCTGTAAACATTGTGTCCGATCTTGAAATCCTATGGCTTAAATGTCATGCCGCACCTCATTCGGTTCTACTAGGCGTTTAATATAGACGCCCTCATAGTACTCAAGACTTCTCTTTCAAGCTGAATAACATCCTAAGTGAAATAACGACCAAACTTTAAGGCGTTAATTTTCCTGATATCGACTGGTCAAGCCGGCCTGCACCAGCGGCTACATCAAGGGAATCAAACGAGTTCCTTGAGGTGTGCCTCAACTTTAACTTATCCCAAATGCTCACAGAACCAATAACCCGTGTTACCGGTAACTGCCAGAATATTCTAGACCTTGTCTTAACAAGTAATCCCGAGAGCGTGTCATCTATCGCGTATCTTCCCGAAATCAGCGACCATAAAGTCATTCACGTCGACTTCGTAATTAAACCCGTTTTCACTCCGACTGTTAAAAAAACTATTCGTTTGTATGACAAGGGCAATTACGAAGAAATTAATCATGAACTGACGCAATTTTACCCCTCTTTTAATAGTGCCCTTCCTTGTCATAACGTAGGCGAAAATTGGCTGATTTTCAAAGATAAACTACACAATCTGGTTGGCAAATACATTCCCCAAATTAACATTAAATCTAATTCAGCACAACCCTGGTTCAATAAAGCATTGAAACGATTAGAACACAAAAAAAACGTCTCTTCCGCGCAGCTAAGTCCCATAACACCCCAGATGCATGGAATATACAAAACCGCGGAAACTGCTTATTTGGAAGCCACAAGTCACGCTAAACGCTCATTCTGTTATTCTGATGTACCGAACATGCTTAAGAACAACCCCAAAAAATTCTGGCAAGTCATAAATCCACAGGACACGCGCACAACTACCTTATCCATTGAGTCAGGTGATGCCCTAACCAACGCTGAATGCACCCACGTGTTTAACGCCGACTTTGCATCAGTTTTTAATCAAGAAACTGAACTGTTACTTTCTTTTCTGGAAGCGAACTTTGAATGTACCATGCTACCAATTACATTTTTCCCATCCGGCATTTTTTTTTTTTTCGCAATACTGCAGACCCCCGTGTGGTCCATGCAGGAGGGGCTATACAGTGATTACAGAATCATAGAAAAAAAACATCGAAAACACAGCGAGAAAGCAAAAATAAGAACAATAAGAAAAAGGGAACGCAAGAGAAACATCGATTACAATGACGGCACACAATACAAATTTTCCAGTTCGCGTACAAAGTCATTGGCATCAACAACAGTGGAGGGTAAGGCATTCCATTCGGACACAGTTCAAGGAAAAAAAGCTGTATTTATACGATTTTGTTTTCGCGAAAATTGGGGCAAGTGACCTACTGTGGGTGTGTCTAGTTTTCCTAGTTGAGTGGGGACGTACACAATCAGGAATAATTACTTTTGTATTTCCGGTAAGACACTTTTGAAGAAAAATCAGCCTACTGATCTTTCTACGCGATTCTAACGATGGGATGTTATGTTGCTTCATTAGTAAGGAAGGTGAGTCAGTCATCCTATATTTATTAAATATGAAGCGCACTGCGTTTCTTTGGACACGTTCTAGTTCTTTCACATCACTTTTGTTGTGGGAGTCCCATACAATTGAAGCATATTCTAATTTAGTTCTGATGATTGTGTTATATGCTAGAAGCTTAACTCTAGGAGGTGCGGTTTTCAGTTTCCTTTTGAGAAACCATAACTTCTGCAGCGCAGAGGTACAAGTAGCCGATATAGAGTTACTTATATCCCTAATAGACAAGATCAAGCTTTCTTCATCAGCCGGTGTGGACAACATTGCGTCAAAACTTCTGAAAAACACTAAACACATTTGTGCAGCATATCTGTCTACTATTTTCACAGTCAATTTCAACAGGCATGCTGCCTCCAGATTGGAAACATGGAAAGGTCGTTCCAGTCCACAAATCGGGTAACAAACGCTCCCCATTAAATTATCGCCCCATCTCATTAACCAGTGTACCCTGCAAAATACTTGAACATATCATCTACACACATATCATGGACTTCCTTGATGCTAACCATTTTTTTTCACCCTGCGCAGCATGGCTTCAAGAAAGGTTTTTCCTGCGAAACGCAGCTAGCTATGTTTGTTCACGACCTACATGTTAACCTTGACTCAAACTTCCAGACTGACGCCATCTTCCTAGATTTCGCAAAAGCTTTTGACAAAGTTCATCATGAGCGTCTACTACTAAAACTTGCCGCGTTACATCTTAATGCCGATATCTTAGCATGGATTAAAGAATTCTTAAGTAACCGTTAACAACCAGTCTATGTCAACAATCAAATATCTAATTCTATACCCGTAACCTCAGGCGTCCCTCAAGGGTCCGTCCTTGGTCCACTTCTATTTCTAATTTACATTAATGACTTACCAATGCATGTATCTTCTAAAATCCGTATGTTTGCAAATGATTGCCTAATTTATCGTAAAATTAACAGCGTTTCCGATAACACGTCTCTCCAGAACGACCTGGGAAGTGTGCAAGAATGGTGCAATATTTGGCTAATCGAACTAAACCCTAATAAAAACTGTCTCCTTCCACCGCCGTAAAAATCCACTCGTTTTCTCGTACCAAATTGCTGGCGCCTACCTTGAACTAGTTCCTTCCTACAAATATCTCGGAGTAACCCTTTGTAGTGATTTAACCTGGGCAACGCACATTGCGAACATCATTTCATCTGTTAACAAAACGCTCGGTTTCTTAAAACGCCACTTGTGCCACGCCCCTCAAAATGTAAAATTACTAGCCTATCAGTCTCTCGTCAGGACGAAACTAGAATACGCATCCCCCATTTGTAACCCGCATCAAGTATAACTCATCAATCAACTTGAATCGCTTCAAAATCGAGCTGCAAGACTTATTCATTCTAAGTACTCTTAGGAAGTGAGCATATCGGCACTGAAAACAGAATCCGGTTTATCATTGCTTGCATCTCGTCGCCGCATTGCTAGTCTTTGTATTTTTCACAAGTTTTTTTACAGCTCGCTCGGCAAGCCACCATATATTCCACCCCCGGCACATATCTCCAGTCGCACCGGTCACCCGCAACAAGTTGCGCGCCCGCGTACCCGCACCATCAGTTTTTCGTCTTCATTCTTTTTTCGTGCAGCAACAGACTGGAACGGCCTTTCTAATGAAATCGCAATCATAACTTGTCCGTCCACACTTTTGAACACCGTAACAAATTGCCTTGCATTGTAATAAAATATGGCTTTCAATTTTTTTATGTATGTACCCATCCCTTATGTAATACCCCTTAGTGTAATCGCTTAGTGTAATCGCACGCTGAGGGCAAAGCATCGGCAATGTTTTGTCGTTATATTGAGATCAGATGCTTGTTTTTGTGTTGCTAGTACTGCAGAGGTAGAGCCAAGCCGTAAAGGTGGTTTCATTTCCAGTTAGCAGATGGCTCCACAGCATCAGCATTGGTGATGCGCTGATGATGCGGTACTCCATAAAGAGCTTTTTTTTTTTGTCATTACGTCATTTATTACTCTGCTCTAGCAGCCCCACCTCTATTTTTTCAATGCCAGCCAGATGCCCGACCGATCCAACCATTCACCACAATTTTACTACGAAGAATTCAGGCGTTCAAGACTAAAGCATTCAGCATTTGGTTCGATGGCAGTTGAAACATTCAGCAGACTGGTGGCATCTCCTCTAATGACAGACGGTTCTTACATTACAATCCTGTTGTCTGATTTGCTCGGCGACATTTTCGTTAGAATTTTCTGACCGTTCAAGAGATGGGGTCTACGTCTGGTTCCGCAATGTGGATTGCCCTACTTTCATTGCATACTAATCTCGATTGGCAAAGGAATATACATAGATCGTCTTTGTTGTTTTGTTTCCTCTTGCCTATTTTCCAATTTTGTAATAAAATCCTGCATTAATTATCCGTCTTTTAAAATAATGTTTATATGATAACTAAATGTTTTTTATTTATCTAAATTTACTGTAACACTGTTCGCTATTTCATTGACTGAGAAGATAAGATCGTCGTCATCTTTGTCGGCAGCAAGAAAGTAACCATGAGGAATAAAAAGAAACTACCAGGGATCCCTTATGCTACAACTAAGACGACTTGAAGGCGAAAGCCTGAGCGCCACTAACCTAATGACGTGACGACCACTTTTTACCGAGTCATCTTCATTCCGAACCCATATTATGCAGTCATGTTTGCAAGTGCTCCTTAATTCACCAAGCTCGGACCGTGACTCATCACTTTTTTGCTGAGTCATCATCACTCTGAAACCACAATTTAGTCACTTTTGCAAGTCACCCTTCCTATGATTCACCAAACTGGAACCGTGACTCAGCTATTTTTTGTTCAGTCACTCTCACTTGGACCCTCAAATCTCACATATTTTTGCAATCACTCCCCCACTCCATAAGCCCTTAATTCACTCTTAATTAACACTTGATTCACGCTATCACTGCTTGGTTCACTTTGATTCACACTATCCATCTCGGTTTTACTTCCATCACACTTGTTTTGCTCTACGACTTCAAATTACCAATTTTCACCACTTTTGATTCACCCTATCACCACTTGATTCACCTTCATTCACTCTCTTTTACTCTTCATTATCTTAGCCCACACTATCTCATCATTACCTTTCGTTTGACTCCTATCACCCAACCAAACCCCTTTAATTTACCATCAATTCACTCTTAATTTACCTCTCTGTATACCCATTTTTATCATCATTACCCATTACTATCATTAATTCTCGGTTCTTGGCCACTTTTCGGGGTTTTTACCCATGTTAATTACCACGCTCATGCTAATTATCATAATTAAGTTAATGACTACCACCATTTATCGATATTTATATTCCTCATGCAATTACCCATCGATTTATATATAATGTTATGGGGTTTGTAATAATCTTATTGAGTTATCGATTTTTTACATATATTTACCAATTTCTGGCTCCACTTTTTCAAGGTCAACGCGCTCCCGCAACTCGGGGTCCGCGGCTTTTCGCTGACGTTTCGCCTGGGCTTCGCATGCGCTCACGCTAGAATCGGCACGTCCACCACGAGCCCTTTCCCGAGCGAGTTCGCGGCGCCGTTGCTTAAACGCAGCCTCCTTCTCGACGGAACGCACCACGCGGGGCCTTTCCATCCGGTCGCGGAAACTTGTGTGAAGCGAGGGAAGCCCGGCGGAGCACGCGCCAACCCCCTTTGCTTCCCTTTCCCTCTCCGCGACGCACCAAACGACACTGATTGGTCGAGCCCGTTACGTGATCCGGCGCCGGCGCAGCTTTCCCCGCACGTGCTCTACTCTGGGAGTAGTCGGGTTTTTTAGCGCGAGACCACCACCATCACCGCCGACACTTGTTAGGCCAATACAAGCTTCGCTTGAAAAAACCACCGAGTGCGCTTCGAGAACAAGCACACCCCTCTAGCATACACATAGGCCCAGAGTACTTTTGCACCTGCATTCATTTTCTTGCGACGCTATAAATAATTATTGCATATAGAATGTCATGCATTCATCGTTTGCGCCATTCTTTCCTAAAACTTCCACACAAACCTCAGCTTTAAAAAGCACATGCTATACTTGAAGACAAATAAAGAAGGAGCATGTACAGCAACACCTACTATGTTCAGCACTTCTCCAAGTTTGGCGATGAATAGATCAAGTACATCATGCAGCTGACAAAAAACTACAATGTGGTCGTCTTGACAGGACCCTCCTTAGCAAGACGGCGTACTAAAGAACACAGTATGTTTCTTCTTTAATTATGTACAAATGAAAATGGTACTGTGCTTTTAAAAGTACGCTGGGCCCTAATGGGTTAACAGACCACTGGGCACCAAGCGTATCGGCTAATATCGATTCTTGCTCCGTGATCTCGACCCAAGAGGTCACGTGTTGGGCCGACACTGAAGCAAAGGCGTAAAGGGCTGGCATCACACAGCGTTCGCTTGGAAAGGTTGGCTGCGTGACGTCATGCTCTCTCGTAACTTTTTCCTGCCTCCATGATGTTACGTGATGACGGGAGCAAGCAAAAGCCAAACAGACGCCGAGCATACGACGTGGCATTTATACGGTCATTCGCCATTACTACTGGCTAAGAAGGCTGCAAGGAATTGCTGAACAAGCCTATAGATGAAGCGGAGCCCCCCTGACACATTTCAGTAAACGCAGCTTATGGTTACGCCACCAAAACATTTGTTGCGTCAATCCACCACCGTGGAGGACGCCAGAGCAGACGCTGAGCAGGCGACGCGGCGCGGATGAACGTATTTTGAGGCGCGTTCGGCCTTTCTATTGAGTAAATGTCCTGTAGCTTCCCCAACGCTGCAAGGAACTACTGAGATAGACTATAGAATATAGAATATGCTAGTACACACGCGACGTATTGCGCGAATGGGTACATTTTTGCCGCGCTAACTCAGTAACCTGAATGAAAACGATGATGATATCCTTAAAGATGCCAAAAGCACGACTTTGGAAGGTGGGCCAAGATTGAGTCGAAAAAACAAACGTAGAACACGTACCAAAAAAAAACGATAACTGGATATTTTACAAAGAAAAACGCCCTATCCTCTAATTGTTGTACCGCTTCATTGTTTCATGGCCAATCCCCAGATGTGGGCACGTGCCATTGATTGGGATCATCATCATCAGTATGTGCGCGTGAGCTGCTTCCACATCACCACACCACCAGTCTGGTTTGGACGCCATGCCACCGAAGCGTACTTACCCCGATGTGTCGGCTTCTAAAGATCAGAAGCGGAGCCGTGGAAGTCGAACAAGCCAACTACGAAGCAGGCATGAACCGGCAGCATCCACTCCGGCTCCAGGTGCACCTCATTGCTACCCCGAAGCGGAAGCTTCCACGGAGTCTACGGAGATGGCGGACACCGTGCCGATATCGTTGTCCAGCGACGAAGAGCCGGAACTCATGTCGTTGAGCTACAGCGATGATTCAGGTCGCTACCTGTCGTCCAGGGATGAAGAGGATATTGAAACCGTGCGATGCTCGACGCCCTTCGAGGGCAGTTCCAGTGTGGAACCCACGGCGGGCTCCATGAACTCTGACTCACCTACTCAGGTATTGTCACTAAG
Source organism: Dermacentor silvarum (assembly GCF_013339745.2). Taxonomy (NCBI): domain Eukaryota; kingdom Metazoa; phylum Arthropoda; class Arachnida; order Ixodida; family Ixodidae; genus Dermacentor; species Dermacentor silvarum. The sequence goes on from NC_051154.1 coordinate 253,250,517, forward strand.
CAGTGATGGTGACATTGAGATCATGCGATGCCGGACGCCCTTCGAGGGCAGCTCCAGCGTGGCAACTACGGCGGGCTCCATCATTTCCGACTCTCCTCCTAGCGTATCCGTGGCACCACATTACGGTTCTCCAGTACATGGGCCCTTAAATTCCACCACGATTGAAGGCGGGGTGCCCATAAACATAATGTCCTCCCCCAGCACTTCTGCAACGCCCGTGCCACTAGCCCCTCCTCCCAGAGACCTGACGAATGAACCGAGCACTTCTGCAAGGGCAAGGCCACTCACACCTCTTCGCCAAAGCGAAGACGAACAGTCATCGACGATGACTCAGGCGATTCCACCATGTCCTTTAGGATTGCACCGGCAGGCGCAGCTGCGGGAAATGAGGCGCTACAATGTGCACTTCACCGGATTCCTGCCACGGCAGAAGTAACAAGAGTCAACATGCAGTTTTCTTTTTTTTTAATAGGTTGTACCAGTTGTTTTATTCTCTAAAAGACATCATGCTCTGAGTGTGTTGTAGTTTCTTTAAACGGCCCGGTTGTACCTGTCGTATACACCTAATTTCTCCTAAACGTCTCGAGGCCACTCACTACGCCAGCGCCTTATTCAGCGCTTGTAGATGGCAGCCATCTTTTTCTGTGGACTGTAGAAACAGGCGAACGAGCGAGAGGGGTACCGATTAGGATATGCGTATACTTGCCGCATGCGCGACCCGCAGTCCCTCGAAGCATAGAGTTTGATACAATAATTAGTAGAGGCAACTCCGGCTATAGTGTCTACGGGAGCTGCAAGCGAGGTGGTTGAGCCAGCATGGGTAGAGTGTACTAGAATGGGAAAGTGGCTCCAGCGGACGCCTTGGCAATTGATGCGAAAAATTCAGAGCCCTTCCCCTATAGAAAAAATGGGAGTAAGCGAAGCTTGTGGCAAGACGACACAGTCGCAGGCGTTCCGCTTCGTTTGCCCTAAACTTGGTGTCGGCGGCTCTTCGCTGACGTTTGGCCTCAGCATCGCGCTCCCGCAACTCAGGGTCCGCGGCTCTTCGCCGACGTTTCGCTTGGCCTTCGGAAGCACTCACGCTAGAATCGGACAAGCTTCGCTTACCCCCATCCCCATTTTCTCGACAGGGGAAGGGCTGGTGATAGTTTCTTTGGGTCCCACGTGTGACAAGGGTTGTTCAAGGGCGCGTTACAGGTCCCCGAGCCCACAGAGGTATGTGCCATTGAGCTTGGACCCTTTCTGCACTATCACCAGGATCGGCCCACATGACAGGGGTATGTGCCATTGCGCTCGGACCCTTTCTCGGCCCACTTTTCATCGTGACACCACCACCACTACCACCTATAAAGCCTATAAAGCTTCGCTTAAAAAAATTGGAGGACGCTTATGCTTCGCCTTTAAGAGTGAAACGCGATAGTGTCATTGATCCGAATCCATCACTCGCGTCTCAAGAGCGAGCGCGCGCTCCGGCGCTTTATGCCCTCGCTGCCTCTAAGACAGACCTCAAACGGCAGCTGGAAAAGGGTTTTGTGTTCGAGTTTCCGCGTAACAGAATTATGTTTTCTCTGTATATTCAAATTACAATCCGAAGCTATCACGCCTTTAGGTTGTATGTAAGTCGTACTTTACGCATTTTCTGACGCATTGTACTTTGAGACATTCACTTAATTCAGTAACGCATAAGCGCCACGCGGAGGGCCTGCGTGGTTCGAGATTCGTCTTTCGGGCTGTTTTTAACGCGATAGCGTTAAGGGCCCCATGTCCCAGAAAATACGTCGTCGGCGTGGGCTCGCCGGCATCGTTGGCGGAAATAATCACCCCGAACCACATCATCCCGAACCACCCTGACCGGGCTGGACCTTCGCGTGGCGCAAGGCGTTAGTGAACAAAAATGGAATTTCTCAAATAAAAATCCGTCAGAAAAATCGTAAAGTACGACTCAACATACAGACGTGATAGCGTCAGATTCTAATTTCAATATACGAGGACAAAGCCTGATAAGCAGCCAGGGATCTTTCAATACCAGCGCGTTCCACTCTTAAAGGCGAAGCTGAAGCGTCCTCCAAATTTTGTCCTGACGCGCCGCCGACACCGAATTTTCTGCGACGCTATCAGCGTTAAAACTGTTCAAACGCTGAAAAGTGCGGCGACAGCTGCCGTCGCCTTATCCAGAAGCTCCGGCTGTTTCGCCTGTTCGGCTAAGGCGAGCTCACGAGCTGAGTAGCAGTCGTCTGCTCGACGCGCCATCGTTGTTGCGCGGCCGCTCGATGTTGTTGCGTCGCTTTGCATCGTTACCGTCGCTCTTTCTCTATTTTATTGAGAGGAAGCTTTAGCTCGGATGCTGCTATCTAAATAATGTAAAAGGAGAATTCGTTTTTCTCGGCAACCACTGCACCAAATCGGACGAGGTTTGTTGCATTTAAAAGAAAAACTTAAAATATAGTGACTGTTGGTTTCGAATTTTAACAGCGGAGCTGTTTAAGCCGGAGGTTGGCCCGTATAGAGTAGACCAGAAACTGCGCCTAGAGACGTCACCGCGCGTTGCCTAGCAACCACTTGGCACAGCTGCGCCTCGCTTCACCGAGCTGCTACGACCGCGCACCTGCTCCGTCTAGCCATGACGTCACCGCGTCGCCTAGCAACCACATATGCTTCGCTTCGCCTAGACATGTCAACGCTTCGCCAGGCCGCGTCTTGAAGCGCGTCGTGCGGCCAAGCGAGAATCTGCGCGTCGGCGGCGAGCCGATCCGGAATACCGTGCCGAAGCTAAAGCCGAGAAGAGGCGTCGTCGAGTCGAAGATCCCGAGTTTCGAGAACGAGAACGCGAGAGTCTGCGTTTGAGTATCCAGCGTCGTCGGGATAGCAACCCTGGCTGTCCAGATTCCAGACGTGAAGTTTTTAATCTATGAGGATGACGTCACTTTGTGGCCCGTGCATGAAGATATACCTCGACAAATTCAACAGCTTCAAGAAGCCCTTGATGTTCTGCACAACTACGCTCGGAAAGCAGGGCTGGACATTTCCGCCCAAAAATCAAGCTATGTTGTGGTGGCCAACAAGAAAGGACGCACAAGAATCATGCAGCACCCCTTTACATTTAAACTCGGCGCAGTGACAATCCCTGAGGCTTCTGAGGTCCGCATACTGGGTCTCGATATTCACCAGTCCGGCAGTGATGCACACTGGCTCCGTAAAATCAGACAGACTTCTACAAAAACACTTCACCTTATTCGGCGCATTGCAGCAAAAGCAGCTGGAGCTCGTACTGACGTAGCTCGACGGCTGGTACGTGCAGTCTTGCAGCCACAAATTTTACATCAGGCACAATTTCAACGGCTAACTTTGGCACAGTTGGCACAGTTAGAGACGATTAATCGCGATGCTATGCGCACAATCACAGCACTACCACGCATCACTCCGATACCAACCTTACAGGAACATGCCCAGCTCAACACAATTGCAGAGCTAATTTTGCAACGTGAAAAAGCACGTGAAATAAAAAAGCAGCTTGTTCCGGCTGTCGCTGCGTTGCATGCTCATTTTCAACGCGGCTCTCGGATTGACAATCAGTCCTATCCAATGCCTCCCTGGGAATTCACCAGCATCACAACTAATAAGCCAACCAAGTTACGACGCAGCGATACAACAGGTATTATTGACAACCACAATATCATCGATGCATCATGCGCTAACACCTGCAAAGTCTATACGGATGCTGCTATTCTCCCAGACGGCGGGAGGACATCATTCCTCAGTACTACGCATAATTTGATCAGCGGCCACCAGCGCTATTTATCCACGGAAGCCAGCGCTCTAGTAATGGAACTGCAAGCCATCCACGACGCTGTGCAAGATGCGACATCTAAGCTGCCTACCATTAAACAACTAGATATATTCACTGATTCTTTAGCGGCTATTCAGGAACTGAAGAAGGTTGACAAGGCGATGGAAATCTGCGAGACAATACACACTATGAATAGAAAAACAGCTACTTGCGTCAAGGTACACTGGATTCAAGGCCATGCAGCGAACCCTCACAACATTGCTGCTGGCCAGCAGGCACATTGCCCTCCTAATCCAGATCTTCCGTCTATTCCCCTCCCCCCTCAACCCCGTAACTCGCTCCGAGCCCGTAAAAATTTTCTCCGGCAGGACACACGCGCTCTTATCCCCCCGTGTATCTGCTCCCTCCCCCTTCACCTAACTAGGGCGGAGGAAGTTGTGCTTAGGAGGCTTCGGGCCGGGGTGGCCCTTACACCGGCTGTGATATCAAGGTGTAACTGGTCGAATTTACCACTGGGTGCTACGTGTCCATACTGCTCCGTCCCTGTGATGGAAGCAGATGCATACCACCTAATATAGACATGTACTGGTTTACAATCGGAACGCTCGCGTCTCCTACTGCAAGCCGGCCTCCGCTACAGTGTGACAACCAGCTATGACCGCTGGATGCATGATAACAAATTCCACAAAACACTGCATGAATTCATACACTACACAGGCCTCACAGCACACATATAATACACATATACATATCAAGAATTATGCCTTAACGGCAAGTCTTTATCGCAATAAAAAAAACCTGGCTGTAGCTCGGTCGATCACAAGCTGCGCTGTTTGCTCCAGCCTTGCACCACTAGTGCAAGCTGCGCTCATATTTTTTATTTAGGTCGTTCATTTTTTTTATTTTTTTTTTGCAAAAATCGCAATTTTCAGGAAACAAAACTATGAAGTTTACAACCCTGTAACTTAGCAATAAAAAATGATATCACCATTCAGTGAATTGCATCTAATAGTACATCTAAAGCGGACAAAAGTGATACGTTGCACAAGCTCAAAAAATTTTTGTAATAAGGAAATACAGCTTTTGCAGAACGCTCGTACATAACGTAAGGACTTCACGTAAGACAGCGTTTTCATTTCTTTAAATAGTTGGCTACAGTATTGGCCGTCCAGTAAACTTCTGTTGCCAACAGTCGGCAGACCAAAATCGGTGTCGTGTCTGCCTAGTGTGAATGAGCCTTACATACAACCACGGTGGAAGAATATTTAGGTGTTGACACTGCGCGCGAGCGAGCGTCCAGATTATGTTCGGCCGCGCGCGGGCGCACCGAGTAGCTCTGCTGCGAGCAGATAGATGGCGCCGCGGCCAGTGGTCCCAGCTTAGCGGCGCCGGCGGCTTGGCATTCCTCTGCCTCCGCTAAATTTTCGTTCATAGTGGCGCCAGTAATACTCAAAGCGCGAAGGAAATTCGTTATTTCAGATTAAGGTGATAAGTGTACCAGGCTGAATGCTTTGCTAACATGAACGTATATTGTGCAGGGCGTGATGACGTGAACACGGATCGATCGGGCAGCACTCAACGCCCACTCACATTCCGCTCGCGCGCACATTTCGTTGCGGCCGATCTAGTCATGCATACAAGCATAAAAAAATGAAAGCGTAAGCCCGCGTGCTACCCCTCGATCAGAAGAAAATAGTGACTGCATCGGAAAATCCAAACTCAGAAAACCGTTCAAGCATCGTCACGCGAATTCAGTGTGGGCGCGATATAATTTAAGAAATGAAACGGCGCAAGCTTGCGATATGCAACGCACTAGAGCAAAGTGGGTGTTCATGGCTAGAACTTATGATGAGAAAGCACCACAGCTATGTAAAGAAATATTTCAAAAGATAATTTATCAGGCGGGACGAAGGCAGGCGTTTTATATTGGATTACAATATCACTAATACAGTTTATTTGTGAAAATCTTTTTTTATTTCAGTTCCACTTAACATAGACTGTGTATATTATTCCTTTGGCTTTCGTCATTTGGGGAGCGAGTGACTCTTGCAGGATCTGAGAGGTGACTTTTTTTTTAAGTATATATGAGCATGTGAGAATGTAAGCGTATTTGACAATGCATGCTACAGCCTGTCCACAAATACACTTACACCCACCACACAATAATGTCAGACTTTTTTTTTTTATTTTGCAAAGACAGAATAATTAAAAAAATGTGCATGAAGCAGCTCGATCATTTTAATAGAGGATAGCCTTCCCAGAAGCTTACGCTCTCATACACTCCCACAATGCAAAAATGTTGAATAAAAACATGCAAGCGTGTAATATACACCGCACGCGCATTGTAAAAAAACATTCAGTATCCAGGATGGCACAAATTTGAAAATCAGGCACACATCTGCACAGAAAACAGCAGTATTATACAGGGTGCACAAAGATTTAAAAACATGTAAATGTCACGTAGCTGAACAGAACCAAGGTAATGTTGTTTTCCGTCCCTTAGAGATGCTGAGATTACTTTTACATTTGGCCTAATTACATGATTAGTCCTAATTAATGAACTTCTCAAATATTATAATTATATTAAAAGTTTCAAGGAGAAAATTGGAGAGCAACATGAAAGACTCCCGATACAGCTTTCTATTACTCAATACACGCTACGTAGAAGTATTTTTCCGAGCGTGAAAGAAGCCCACGAATACACGCAAAGTGCCTCGAGGCAATTTTGAGTCTATTCGCGGGTTTCTTTCACGCTTGGAAAACACTTTTATGTATCACGTATTGAGCAACAAAAAGCTGTATCGGGAATCTTTCATGTTGCTGTGCAATTCTCTCGTTCACACTTTTTTATCAATTATAGCACTAGAAAAGTTGATTAATCAGTTATGAAAATAATTATGTAATAAGGCGGAATGCAAAAAATAATCTGAGTATTTCCAAGAGACGACAGACAACATTGCCTTGGTTCTGTCCAGCTATGCGACATTTTCATATTTTTAAATCTTGGTGCATGATAGTTAAGACACCCAGTATATATCTTATACATGCAGCAAAATTTGCACAGACTGCTGTGGCACACAGCAGTTTTTGTGGCACACAGGAGGCTTCCCGGCTTTCGAGGTTTATTTGACCGTGTGAGGTTCTTTGGACAGTTCGGAAATAAGGTGGGAAACTGTATTTGCAGACAGAACAGGGCTCTTTGGCGCGTCAAGTAGCACCATTTTATCGAGCTCCGCGTAATATGCCGTCGATATCATATCCTCTGAAAAATGCCTGGCGCAAACATGGTCGGTAGGCATTAGAGTTCGGTCTGCCCTCAGATTTACACGGCGCCACTGCTCTAGACGACCGCTGTCGGACGGCACTTTGAATAGAGGCACACGCTCCGCACAGGTTCGGTATCCAGAATTGCAGTTCGTGACGAAGCACTTTCTACCCATTTCAAACTCTCAGAAGGCCGCTTCCACCTTGGTCGAGGGCCCGTGGCGACAATACACAAGCACAAGATGATGAAAGGCGCGTGAACAAAAAGTGTGCGTTCCAAACAGCACGGCCGCACATGCAAGCACAAAGCGCACAAAGACAGCGAAGCACGCGCCTTCCCGCCGAGACTGGGACCGCATACCGCAGCGCCCTCTACGACGGCGCCGAACCAGCTGCAACCAAGCCGAACATAATCTGGACGCGAGCGTCGCTTTCGCGCGCGTTGGGGGAAGAGTGTCAGCATCTCTCCTTATTCTTACATCGCGCATACAACCAACGGAACTCCTCTCACACCCCACTCCTCCGTTGACCTGCTTTGTTCGTAGACAGGCGGGAGCCCGGAGAGAGCCGGCGGCACAGGGGGCCGAGGCCGGCAGGACTGCGCGCCTGCACCGCAGTCGGAGAGCGGGTACACACAAGCACAGTCATGCTGTGACTAGGGTTGCCAGATGGCCCCAACAAAAAATAGTCAAATGATCCCAAAATGTAGCCCAAAGATAGCCAGACCCAAATTTTTTGTGACCCAAAAGTAGCCAAAAACATAGCAAAAAGTTTGATGATGTTCTGCAGGTGTCTTATAGATAGTACAGATGGTCCACCGCGTATTTCCGGCTCCAAAATTATTTCCGCCTCATGCAACCAGCACAACAGTGGCCTCAAGATCTGCGTAAAGAATTCTAGTGAGAGCTGCCACTCAGACGTGGATTTGGACACCACTTATTGTTACAAAGAGCCGAAGGATTTCGTTTCCGATTGATTCATGACGCTATCAGTATTTACTGAGTCACGTTCTGAGCTAACTTTGGTTCACGCCTCGCTTTACTCGAGGCATTTTTCTATAAGTGTCGGGCAAAGTACTGCCAGCTCCAGCCTCTAGGATCAGCTTCGGCTGGTCGCGATCGAATGCCCAAGAGGCGGCCCGAGCTCAATGCATTTTAGAATAGTGATGCCTTTCCTAAGCTTGATTAATAAAATAAGCATGTCGTTTCTATCCCGTTCTGTCTTTCTCTATTTTGTATTTTTTTTTTCTCGAAAGCAGCTTGACGCTGAGTTAGCAAATGCTGCCGCTTAGAGGCACACTGGACTCTGGAGAAAACTTGAAACCTTCTCGCATTTTCTTCGTGCGAAGAAGGGACATTTGTGACTGCATTAGTGCAAAAACGGAACGACCTGCTGGCCCATAGAAGAAGAGGAGAATTAAAGTTTACAGTTTCAATTGCCACCTGGATTACGGGCTGGCAATAACCCAGATGGTATTAGTATCGAAGCGTTGAACTGCGCAATTTTTTAACAGGAAGTCCCTAGCAAATTTCGTGCGATCTGAAGCGTAAGTTTCTGTGAATGCAGGCACGAATGCGTGTGTTGCGATATTTCCGAGGGGGGCTGTGTACCTTACCTTCAGTGTGAATTGCAAAAACAAAGAAATGTAATTCCACTAGGGAACACATACGAGCGCGGCGACGATGTTACCGTGTTTGAACTTTAGACGCAACCTCACTGCAGCGACGACCACGGTAGAAATGCGCTTGGAGTGCCCATATAATTGCTATCGCAATCAGAGGAAATACCTCTTGCTTAGTTACCTGTTATTTTGTCAGAGACAACCACTTTTGAAAGCATCACTGGTGAAAGCATTCTCACGTTCCAAAAATACTCATTTTACGGGTGGTCAGCCCGCCGGGGCAGACAAAGGAAACGAGCCCGCGTACTCTGATAACTCGTTCTTCGCGAACACACTCGGTTCGACCAGGCTGGCGTAAAACCCCTATATTTATAAAAGTAGCGCCATTCTTAGATCTTGCCGCCACCGCGCTTACCCCGGCGCTTCCTCCTCGCCCTCTCTTAGCCGCCTCCTGTTGCCCCAGCCTCCTCCGCTCCCCCATTGGCCAATCCGTGTCACGTGGAAGTTCGCGTCGCGCTTTTGTACATTTTTTTTCTTTCCAGCGAGCTCAGACTGCCATTCTCGGGCCTGTGCGACGAAAGTGCTGTACGCACAAACGGATCAAACGTGTTAGGGACAAGAACTTCGTTGTGATGGCATGCTGCTGCGCCTTAAGTTGCCGCAACCGACAAGGCGAGGGCAAAAGGTTTTTTTTTTTTTTTTTTTTTTTTTTTACCATCCGGCGTGCGCAAACGCTTGCTGCACACTTGATATTTGCGCCGTCTCGCATCGTCGCGTTGCTACTTCCAAAACGGTATTATTAAGACCAGTTACTGACTGACGAAGCAAAATCGCGCCTCAAGAACGTCTCCGCTGGGCGCGATCGAAGTTTTCCTCGGATTTCCTCTGGTAGCGCGTTAGCTGTCGTCTGCCACGGCAGGCCCGACGCAGGCGGCGCCACTGTCGATATCGCGCCTCGATCGCGCTGGTCGCGCCGAGCGCGATAGTGGAACGGAGGAGGAGGGACGTGGATGGCGCTACTTTTATAAATATAGGGGCTTTAGGCTGGCGCACCTTCCGTTACCGTCACTACGTCACACTAACTGAAAATGGCGCACGTGCGTTCTTGCTTCTGCAAAAAGGGAACGCAATAAATATCCTATAGCGCATTCAATTATCCTTTCTTTAATAAAGCCGGCTTAAAAAAGGTCGACTGGCGCAAGAGAGCGGGGGCTCAGCGGGCCGGGAGGGAGAGGCCATGCGCTCAAAAAAACGACGTTCGAGCGAATGCTGATGATGATAGTTTTTTGTACATGCGGACACTATCCTCGGGGACCTAGCCCTTAACAGCTTCGCTGCAAAAAAAGTGGTCGTCGTGTCATTGAGTTAGCGGCGCTCAGACTTCCGCCTTCAATCCGTATTAGTTGTAGCATAAGAGGACCCTAGTAATTTTTGCATCTGTAAAAGACGCCCGCCGCGTTATCAGAGTTGATTTCGGCCCGTCTCCTCTTTCCTCCTCTCCACCATTGTCGGCTGCAAGCGCTAGTTGCGGCGGCTGCGCCAAACTTGAATCACGTGCCCCTGCCTCCGAGATCATGGCGGCATCTCTTGCAATCCCGGAGGGAAGACCCGCGGTCTCTCGCCAAGCCATTGGTCGAGCGCGCGCCACTTACTCCGTCACTTACTCCGCAACAGGAAGTATTGTCGGCTGCGAGCACAGTCTTTCTTTGACTACCATGAACCACGGGAACCTCCGCTCCAATGGGAAAACGAGTGACGCAGCAGGCATCTAGTAACGGAGAAATTAATTGGCAGAAGGCTATATCCCCCTTGGAATTAGACACATTGTGCATTACCAGGTGATGCAACCGTCGGCTAGCGGATTCGTCAAGGTGAAGCTGATGTTCAGAGCATGCCACATCTACCAAGTCGAGGTGGTGGCGGTTGCAGCCGTTTCAGGTGGTTTCAAAATCACCGGGACACGTGTTCTTCAAACTAGAATCAACGCAGCAACAAAGCGGAAATTTATTGTACAACTTACCTGCAGCAGCATGCACATCGGGTTTTTGTTTTCAGGTTAGCAATCGAAGAATTCAAACGACTGCCGCACCAGTGTTGCGGGGAAAGTGTAAACACACTGCGGCTCTTGCTCTGCACATTCGCGAGAATATGTCGAACTTGTGCACAAGTCAGTGTTGTGCGTGAAGTCTTCACCATGGAAGGCATATCAGGCTTTTGAAGATTAGTGAAAGCTAGAACGGCTTGATGGCCAGAAGACTACTATTATACCGTTCTTTGAAGGTGCTTTAGGTTTGGGGGGATACCGCCCATTACAAGATGTGCTCCTTACAAAAACGAACCTTTCAAACTAAATCACATTACCTAATCCTGCCGACGATGAGGAAGTGCTGCTTTTCAAAGGGGAAAAATACAAAACACAGTTTCAAGTTTTACTGCCCAAGAAGCAGGATCAACGACAATGCAAAGGCTCTTGTCCGCGCCGAAGCAGTTTGCATGGTTGGGTTGATTTTCTGTTCGAGATGACGTTTTGAACCGTTGTTGGCAGGAACTTTTCGTGTCAAGTTCGTCTTCACCTTAATACTTCTTTATATTAAGGTGACGTATACTAAAGCACATTCATCACTTACGGCACGCGCCACTCAGGCATCCCAAAACATTTGCTGTTGCTTTGCAAAACGCAGTAGTTAGTCATGTATGCAAGCAACCGCTCGGCGGATTATCAAGGGCACAAATTTTGGAATGTGAACTCTTCTTCATCCATAAGCAATTTTATTGCTACATCATTTAGTCACTCCAAGCGAATTTTCGCTGTCGTCGTTGCCGTGCAGCTCCGCATATATTTAGGTATATGAATGCTATATGTTTATACATCCACCAGGGCTTACGTTCTTGACTAAATTATTCCTCAGAATTTTGTGAATGGCGGCCCACAAACAAAAGTCATGAAACCTAACATTCACAAAGCATGACCTTGATCTTCTCTTTTCCGACTATTAAACAATAAAAGTGAACAAAAAATATCAGTGCTCCAACCTAAAAGTGATGCAATTTTACTGCCACAGCTCTTTACAGGCAATGTAGTGGTGCCTGTGCAATGCCATTACAGGCCCTACACAGCGTGCTAGAGCTTTTAAGGGTGCCAGAAATTTTGGTGCACTCGCATATGTCACGTCCACATTAGTCGGACCAACACTGTATGAGGAGTTGCTATCGTAGTCAGTGCTTTGCCTTTCGCGCAAATTTTGTTTAGGGAGTGTTCTGCCACAAGAATTTTTCAAATTGTTTCATTATTAGCATAGAAAGCAATATTTGAAGTGTCGTGAACCCATGATTCCAGAAGACGAACTTTATTGCCAACATAAGACACCCTCGCCACTAACCCCGTCTAGCCTCTGTAAGCAAAATTCCTTCCTTACGTTCTCCCATGCCAGAGAAAAAGTTTATTCTTACGAAAGACATCACTAACATTGCGAGTCATGAGGGCGGCATGATACCAGCAGGGCGAGATAATTTACACAGAACTGAGGACTATACAGGGTGTCCCAACTATCACGCAGCACTATTTTAAATAGAGTAACAGCGTTACGCTAAGCAAACCTAGTGCGTATTATTTCCAGTACAGTGAAGTAGTAGCTGCCAGTATTTTTTTCCTTACTGAGATATAATTAATTAATTGTAATTAATTAAATCTCAGTAACGAAAAAATTACTGGCAGCTACTCCACTGTACTGGAAACAATACGCACTAGATTGGCTTCGCGTAACGCCATTCCTCTTTTTTAAATCATGCTGCGTGATAGCTGGGACACCCTGTATACATGGCATGTTTACAGAGAAATGTACAAGTCAACACAACTTGCTAACATATTACTACTTTGAAAAATTGAAACACACAGTTGTTTAGGAAAAGTTTATTTTAAGAAAAGACGATACAAACATTAGTCACAATGAGGGCACAATTCCACCAGGACGATCACACATACAAAGTACTGAACATTGTATACGCAACATGTTTTCAAAGAAATGTCAGACTCCTCATGGCCTCACTAATATATAACCACATAGACCCACAGAAATGCAGTTATAAATAAACTAATTGTGACATTATATAAAATGATGTTGAATATGTACAATGTACACGATGGTTATGTATAAATGATGATGTGACAGAGGCACTTTACATAATTATGTAGTGATGATATGAGATGTGTATATACAAAAATTCCCAAGCACACGAGAGACCACATACACAGAAATCACGAGCACCTACACACCATGTACACTCAATGAATGCTTTTGATGGCCTGGCTACAAGAACCAGGCTAGTTTAAAATTAAGCCATACAAATCCATCAGCCACCGACAGGCAACCACATGATCACTGTCGAAGGAACTCCCCTTGCCCAAGGAAGAACTCTTCGGACAGAAACGACAGTAGCTCAGAGTAGAGCCTCTTCAGAAGTGGAAACACAACGCAGGAACGATGTTTTGCGGCAACTGCCTCGCACCGGTTATGTCGTACACAAAAGGCCACCACAGCAATTAAAAGTCGAGCGAAGCGGCCACGCCAGCAACAACTAGCTGTGATAAAGCGGTTAACTCCAAGGTCATGAAAACCAGAAGGCACGTCCTCCAAAATATCCTAGCAATGACGCATTGCTGCAGAACATGTTTATTGGATTCATGAAAGGGTTCAATTGGGACACAGCAAAGATGGGACCATGCTTCACCACTCTAGCTTTCCATGCGTTGGGAGCACTTGCCACCCTAGACGCCACACTAAGTCGAGTAGATGGTCAGGCAGAAAGGATGCCATTATTGCACCCCACGACACATTATCGGAATGTATGCGGCTCGCTGGGGTAGCCAGAGGAAGCAGTAAGGCTGACATTGTAATCACAACACGGTTTTTGAGGACGGCTACATCAGGACATACCTTTATACGCGGCAATAAAATGCCACAGCTGTAGAGTAAAATGAAGGTGCATTTATTAATTGCGACCCACAATTTAAGCGTATGCCGGAATGGGTAACAAATTTTTGTGCCAAGAAAATAGCAGGCGAGTTCACGTGCGGGACTGCTGATCATTGTGTAACAGGCAGAGCAGAAATCGCAGAGCAAGCAGCCGGCAGCAAACAGACACGGATGGAAATGCGAACCTACAGTGAGAGCGTGCTTGCCCAAGCGCCGCGTGATAGACCAGTTCTGTACTGCCCGACCAGAAGAAGGAACCAAGAGGAGACTGCAAAAACCTAGTAAACCATAATGGTAGCTGTACAATGTGACAAACGTACCACACACGGCCGCAAAATACAGACTGTGCTAAATACCTTCTTTTTAATACCGTATTTTCCGGTCTATAAGTCGCACCTTTGTATAAGTTGCACCCCCCCTCAAAGCAGCAGTTTCTCGGGGAAAAAACATATATAAGCCGCCCTGGTGTATAAGACATACCTGTTCGTTCGGTTAGCGATTTAGAAAAAATTACAGCGACGTTTCACTTCGTGAACGCAGGTCACGCGCAAGCGTATGGGTGCCATTGCGATACCAATGATATGGACACTACAGGCGCATTTCTGCTGTCGTGGTCATCGCAATGTTCTGTCCACTGCGATGAATTCCGATTAAAGTCCAAGAGCGGTAACATCGTCCCCGCGCGCCGTATGCTGTATGAGCGAGTGAAAGCGTGCGACGGTGAACCCAATCGCGCGCAAGGGAGGAAAGCGGGAAGGCAGTGCAGGAGGTAGGGGGTGCGGCTTGTGTTCTGGTAGCAATTGCATAGTTTGCGAAGCAGCGCACGCTGCATCTTGCAAGCGATCTGCAGATGCGACTTCGGGGTCGGCCTGCTGGCTCTCGCGTTGCTGCTCAGTCTGTCTCGCACGGCACTCGGGAACTCGATCACAAGTAGCCGGTACCTCAATGCGCGCACAGAACCCATAGCAGTTAAGTGGCAGAGGAGGTCAACCCAGTGCGCTTCGTGTGGGCATAGCACCCAATCCAATTTTGACAGCAGTTCCCCCCCCCCCCCCCGGCTTTCTGCAACAGATTCTGGCTTTCTGCTGGCTTTTTGGATGCTGGCTTTCTACGGCAGATTCTTGAAGAACAGGGCAACAATTTCCAGCTGTCTCTACCCGCTCCTTCAGAAGGACGCCACGTGGAGGTAGGAAACCCAGCATCAAGAAGCTTTTGACAAACGTAAGGGATTGCTTCTCATTCAGACCGTACTAGCACACTATGACGAACTGAAGAAGCTTCTTCTCTGATTTGACACTTCACCATATGGCATAGGAGCTGTTCTGCCTCAAGGTGATGATCAGAATAGAGAACCGATCTCTTTGGCGTCTAGGACACTGGGGCCAGCGAAATGAAACTATGCACAGTTTGATAGAGAAGGCCTTGCTGTAGTGTTTGCAGCTCATAAGTTTCACAAGTATATTGCGGGAAGAAAGGTAACTTTCGTCACTGACCATCAACTGCTGCTCAGCATACTGGGCCCAGAGAAACCAACGGCTCAAGTCCTCTCTCCATGAATGACCAGATGGTGCATCAAGTTACTTGCATATGACTACACTATTGTCTACAGGCAAGGTAAGAACCATTAAAACGCAGACGCATTGAGCCGATTGCATTACCAGAACAAACCGACGAGCCATGGCTAGCAGGCGACGTACTATTGTTTGAAGCATTGTCGAGACCTCTGTTTACAGCTACAGAGATAGCACGTCTGACACAGCAAGACAAGACCCTGCAAAGGCTGTACAAGTCAGTGCAGGATGGCACAGTGGAGAAACTCCCTGAAGATGAGTTCACTCCTTACCAACAAAGAGCAACAGCAATGACAGCTCATCATAAGTGACTCACGATGGGATCACGGGTGATCATACCAAGCTCAGCACGGTCTCACGTTCTGGAACTTCAGTGCCAGGAGACACTGAAGCAATCATGTCGCTTCTCCGTAGGAGAAAAAGTGTTTATCCGACAGTTTATAAGAAAGCCAAACTGGATTGAAGGGGAAATACAGTGCCGTGTCAGACCATGACCCTGGCGTATAAAAAGTGTCCTCGGAAAGGTTCGGCGTCACCTCAACCACATCAAAGAGAGTCAGACCAGGGAAGCAACCCAAGCACCGACAGATTGGAGTGCAGCAGACAAATTCTCGAACACAATGCCACAAGAAACAAGTGCTGCCGTTCTGCTGGTGCTGGGCTCACTCGATATGCAAGACAACACTTCCTCTCAACAATCGACCTCGATGTCACAAGCAGGAACCACATGGCAACTGTGACCACCAGAGGTTAGGCGGCCTCCAGACCGGTATGGAGACTTCGTCTAAGGGAGGAAGAATTGATATGTCACCAGAAGACGACAACAATGAAGTATGCACGCAAAGGTACTGGTGCTCTGGCACGGGCACGCCTCACGGAAAGAACGCCTTGCCAGTGCTTGCTCCTACGCCTGGACTACTGTCTGCTACTATGTTCTTGGTTCCTTGACTTTAATAAATCGTCGGCAGCCAACCATGGCTGTAGAGATGTAACAATCCTATTAAGGAAGGCATCAGGCTTCCCAACATCGAGTAACAACAACTGTAAAAATTTTGTCATCAACATTGAGAACCGTGATTGGCCTCCAATCCTTTGGACGAACTGAAGATTGATCTTGCTTGATTATCAGCACTATGCGACCGCCATGATAAATAACCAGGAATTCACAGTTCTCCTAACAGCAGCAAATAACAGATGTGAAAGTAGCATCAATATTTCCCCAGAAGGTTAAATAAAACTCAACGGGCAACCTGTCTGGCCCTGGGGCCGAGCCACGCATCATGGAAGATAATACTGCCTTCAACTCATCACCTGACGACCGTGCACAAAGATGGCCACCTCAGGTGAAACCTGAGGCAGCCCACTAAGCATTATACGAGATCCTAGAGTACCATGATCAATTTGCATAGTAGTATGCGCCATGTTTTCAAAATGCATTACAAGGAGTGAAGAATTGCGTGCGGGAGGCAACATAACAGGAAGTGCTCTTGTGATCGCAGAACCCAATGGATTCGGCTGTCCAAAAAGCGAGTTCCTTGCGATGCGCAAAACTTCAGGGTGCGCACACAGATTACGTCTGCACCACCAAGCAGCATCTGACAGACAATGCTGCGATGAGGCTTGAAATCGTCGCCATAGTTCACACTGTCATGCGCACATCAGCGGAGTCAATCGATTGACTCTAAGGGCAATACGGAGCTTCGTGGCAGTATCCGCTAGTTCTTCTGACATATGTCATCTGAGGGCACATTCTTCAATTGAACAATGTAGGTGCCACTGCACCTTGAGCGCCTCCCATGACTCTGGGTGAGATCCAGAAACAGAGGCGCGCAAGACAAACTAGAGTGCGAGCATGCATCATGTAGAACGTGGATGTCGAGGCACCAAGGTTTTACTGATGAGGAAGGAGGGAAGCAAACTTCAAGCAGAAATGGTATATGATCAGAAATATAAACAGGAGGTGAGGGTAAAGTTATCACATCAGATTGTGAGACATACAGAGCTAAAGTGCTTGCCACATAGGTGCGATCTAACCTGCTAGACGACACGCTGCGTCCAGACAAATGAAGATCCATTTAAGAGTCGGTATGCATCCAGCAACGAAAAGTGCTGGATTAGAGGACACAACTCCCGTGCGTTCCAGTCAGATCGACCCCAACCCGGGCCTTGTACATCAGCTTGCATGTCTAAAACAATTAAAATCCCCAACAAGCACCGTGTGACGACCGCCAAGGAAATACACGTCCAGGTCACGAAAAAAAACATTACATTTAGTGGCTTGCTTTGCTGGCTCATGGATGCACAAAATTTGTAACCTAAATGAAGATAGTGCAATCAAATGCCATTATCTGCCTTGTCCCATCACAAAAAACATGAGAGCAAGAGAGCTTTTTTTGAAAATAATGATACCGACCCCACTAGAATGTGATCTCATGAAAGAAAAAAACAATCTAGGTTGAATGTGCGTTTGATAGAGAGAACATGTCCAATGGTAAAAAAAAATTTTCTTGCAAACACAGAATGTCGCAATTTTAAGCGCGGGCCACACTGATCGTTTTGGCTTGTTTCATAAGACTTCGGAACCCCTGTACGTTTAATGAAATAATATTCAATGTGTCAGCCATATTAACTTACGAAAGTTTCGCCAAACTGACCTGGTCCATTTGTTCAAGTCGGTGCCCCGGGAACAAGTCCAAGGAAAATGCACTCCACACGTTACAAGGCACACTTCGACCCTGCCAAAGAAGGTCGAGGTTTCTTTCATCGCTGTAACTCGGTGTGGCGATCCGGGGTGCTGTCCGAGCCAGTGGCTGACATATGGGCACGCTTTACTTCTCGTGGGAGCACCATTTCTACGTTGAATCCATCCATGCTTGGCGAGAGTCTAACGCTACTTTGAACTCCAAGGCTGAAGCTGTTTTCTGATGATGGTGTGAGTAGTGGTTGGGATGCGGGATCCGATGTCATCACTGCCAACAACTTCGGTAGTCAGAGGCTCATTCAGACGCAATGGTACAATGGCTTTTGCAGAAGAGCCAGGAATCGGGCACGGCGTTGGAAGCGACACAATTGTGGCGGGTGAAGCCACAGCAGGTTTCATTGATGTACCCAGTGTAGAACTCATAGGGTGAGGTGTTTTCACGATGTTTAAAAATTCTGTGCAATCAGGAACACTAATGATGGCAGCCGAAGTGGAGCCACCATCACCCTTTGTTGTTTGGGAGGCCGGCGAACATGGCATGTTGTAATTGCCCAAGTTGCTTGCTTCTTCGTCATTTGCTGACACTGGTTGATTGATAACAATTTCTTCAGTCACGGCGTCACGCGCAAATGGGACCGCAGCTGACGCCGGCGACAGGGGGGGAAAGGCTCCAGCAGCAGTGTCCAAGTATGAGTGCCGCACAGGGCACACAACTGCAGGATGACCATCTGCGTAGCACTGACATGGACGGTCGCATCCTTCACTTTCGTGGCCGTTGAGACCACAACGGCCACAGAACGGTACGGTGCACTGTGCATGGCAGTGGTCGCTCAAACCGGATCGATGACGCACACTTTGTAAATCCTGGTAGTCAAACGTCACTCGGTGACCAGAGACTTGCAGGTAATTGGGGACAGGGTTCGTGGTGCTCATCTCCATCCGGACGAAGCGCGTACCTGTGAGCACGCCACATCGTCCGCTCATAAGACCAGCGTTGACAGAGAGAACCTTGCCGTACGGTGACAGTGCCTGGACGAGGACTTCGTTTGGAACGAAGGACGGCAAGAAGAGGCAGGCTATGTTGGTGACCTGCAGGTCAACGGGAACAACAGGACAATGCTTGCCATCGATGAGAAGGCAGCCAGCATCGACGATTTGAGTCATGGAAGCCATGCTCTTGACAGTAACTTGGAAGTTGAGGCCTCCCATGTGCTGAACACAGTAGACCTCAGAGAGGCCAACTAATGAGGCCGTCGCATCGACGACGGTCTCGGGGCCATTCCCCGCAGGGACAACAACATCGAAGACTTGGGCCTTTGAGGGAGTCCACGACACTGTAGGCGCCATGGCGTGAGAGGTGGACGTCCCTAATGTGGAACACGCAGGGATGTCAGCAGTTACACATAATGAATCATTACATTGTATACATGATGTTGAATTTACAAGAAAGCATTCATGAAAGTACCAGCAAAATGGGTGATATACAACCCTTGTATGCTGACCAAGTATGCCCACATCTGTTCTGTGTAACAAAAAAAATGGCTTGGTACACACGATCCATACATATGTCGGCTCAGCGGTATCTCTAAAGCACACGGATCTGTTAATGGAATGGTGAAATAAATATATATTTAACACATTGTTTGATTTCATTTATTTTCTTTAATTTAGGCACTCATCATGAGCCAGTAGGTACAGTGTAGACCGCTTATAACGTAAGTCGCCGGAGTCGTGAATATCTGTGCTATAAGCGGTGCCGCACTATAACCAAAACGATTTTCAAGCCATGCACGTATGCAAAACATGTAGACCAAGCAGCCGCGCGTATCCGTGAATCAAAATGTGCGACTGGGAGTTTTGCATCCACTTAAATTTACGAACGTTGAAAGGTTAATGTCCAAGTACCCACGATCTTCGCATGAAGCAGACAAAATAATTTTTAAAAATGTCTCAGTTTCGCCCAAAAGGCGAAGCATCAATTGCGATAGCAAATTAGTAGAGAGCTATAAGGAGTAGGGATAGTAGTTTTATCGGCTGCATAAACTTGACACATTCGCTTACTAACTCAATTAACAAGCGTGGTGTAAACGCGCACAAGCAAACATGAAGAGACTCGATGATTGCAGACAACCACTGTCAAAACGCGGGCGTGGGGAAACGCGACCGCTGCAGCAAGTGAAGGTTCATGCGGTCTATCGCTTCAACGGAACCTGAGCGGCATAAGCACAGCGCATACAACGGTCGGAGCCGTGTAGAGATCGCTTTCAAGATACGGTGCGCGCGACAACACCGACAGCCGGCACAGGCATGAACGCGAACGCATTTGTTGGCAGAGTAGAAGCCGCCCCCCTCCCCCTCCCGCGCTGCTTTCCCGCTTTCCTCCTTTCGCGTGGGAGATTGAGTGGCCAGTTCCTCTTGCACCCGGTTGCAAGATACGCATTCGGTGTCGCAGCACGGCGTCGCCCCGCCTCCCTCCCATACCCCCACGGCCTTTTCGCGCGACGGAAGTTGCGTTTGCTCTCTGCTGTGCGTTCGCTCTGCATGAAAGCGCGCGTCCCCCATGCGCTTTCACTTGCAGATATGCCGCGCGGCGATGATTTTATCGCCCTTGGACTCATACTCCACGTCTCATGCTCGTCCTCCGCATCGCCCTCGTTGATCTCCTCTCCCATCGATGGGAGCACCTCAATGAGAAGCGTGCTCGTTACCGCCCTTGTCGGTGAGATTTTTCTGCGGAAGCCGCATTATAACCGGTATTTCATCTCACACGGCTGCACTGTAAGCAGTATGGTATACATGGAGTGCTATGGGAAAATTAACGGGAGTCTGAAAAGACCATATATATCCGGTCCTGCACTATAAGCGGTTACGTTATAAGTGGTCTATACTGTATATGCCCATCATTGGTCAATCTTCTAGAGTGGGGATGTCCCACTACGAGTACTGGGTGTGTTCAGAAAAGAACAGACTAAGAGGGATCCCGACTATGTTTACTTTGAGCGAAATTTTTGAGGTTAAAGAACGTCTCTGTAGAAAGGAATCAATTTTCGTTTTATGAAACTTAGCATGAATTTCACGAAAAAAATTCTTATTTCACTGAAGGTGGAAAATAGTATTGACGACTAGCAGGTTTAACAAATTTGAAGGTCTATCACTCTAAAATTAATGCATTGTAGCTCGCCAAAATGTTTTCGGTAAATCTACACCACTAGTACTATTGGCCCACGGGAAGTTAAATTTATGTCATCCACAGTATATTCTTGGAAAATTGCCAAACTTTGGTTTTTGAGCAACTGCACCTGACTGATTCCAAAATCAAGGTTCTTTTTGGGGGCACTTTAGCTCAGGCGATAAAGCTGAAAAATATTTCTGACACATCTTCAAAAGGTTTCTCACAAACTAAAAAAGAAGTATGGAACAACACCACATATTTAGAGACATTTTAAGATAATACCCACCCAGAACTGGCAAATCTAGTACTGCAAAGACATGTTGCATTATTTTAAGTGAGAAAATTGAGCCTATTTTAAGAACCATCTATGGTCATCCCAACGATGTGTCTTGTTCTAATAATAAAATAAATATCCCACTGATTGAATTCTGAACTCATTCTTTTTATTGTAGTAAAGAAGAGTGACTCAGATTTTGTCTCTTTCAGGGATGGAAGCCGCCAAGGAAGTTTTGGAGCAGCTCAGGGAGCTGCAAACTTTGCACATTGTAGCAGGTTTAGAGCATGAATTGTCCGTTTTGGAGCAGTAAATACGCGTCTTGTAGCAGCTTGTTAAAGGTCAGTATGTTTGAAATACAGGCAGATGAAGAAAAGGAGTTCTTAATTTCACTTTGCCAAACACTATTAGGTTACGGCACATCAGTTCTACGGAAGTCCACTAGGCGAGCAAAATTCATGACAGAGAAAAATTGTCGTACACCCAACTGTAGCACGAAGCAACAAAGCAAACCCACATGGGTTTCACAGAAACAATCATTAACTTACATACCAGATGTGCCAACTAAATGTGGCCAAGAAAAAAATAACCGAGGGCTTTCTGCGAACAGTGCCCACTCTATGTTGATAGGCTTCTGCTAATGCTAGTTGAATTTTATTTTTTTTTATTGTGAACATGAAACATTTAAGTTTAATTAGCTTACATTTATTACATTACTTATTCAATAAGATGTCAATGCAAAGGTTGTGGAATACATTGAGGAATGACAGATAACAGCATATATAGCAATATAGGTCCTTTTTTCAAAAAAGCTGAACTGGTTAACCTCCCTGCCTTTCCTTCTCCAGTCTTTCCTTCCTTTTCAAAAAAGCAAGAAAGCCTGTAAAAAAAAATCCCGTGACAATGCGTTTCAGCACCAGTAATAAAAGCGCTCAGAGGTAAACGTCGTTATTTTATTTTTATCTAGTACACTGTGTATATTACGAACATGCAAACCTGCACTGCTGTCTGCAACAGTTCTGAAAGCGAACCGTTACAAGATCGTGCCAAAAACATATAACGCGTCGAGCAACCAGCACAGACGCTCGTTCCCAGTGCCTCTATTTGAAAAGGCTTCCCTACAGGTTGATGCAATCTTTGGTGCGCAGAAGTGTTTTCACGGTCCACATTCCATTCTTTATTTCTAATTAAATTTTTTAATTTATTGCATGAGCTTTGTTTTTCGTTAAAAAAAAGAAAAGGTCTTCACGAATCCTAGGTTGCTTTAAGTGCGGTTTTCCATTATTTCTCGTCACCCACAACCTTTTCATTGACATCTCATTGATTAGCTAAATTGATCAATTTAGGTAATTAAACATTTTTGTGCACAATTAACGAGAAATATTCACATTTGGCTGCCATGAACAACACTCACCAAGGTACAGTGAACGCCGTTCGGGTAACCTCTTAATTTTTAAATTCTTGGTGACCTTCAGTTAAGATTGCAGAATACCGCAGTATAAATGTGAAGTGATATACTCTTCATTGCATGTTAGCCAGTATTTCCCATCGCTTGCCGTGAAAAAAATTCGCCGACGATTACGATATTCCCTAGTGTGAAATTTGAGCGAAGTTGTATACGTGTTTTCATATCGCGATATTTTGGCTGGCGCGGACAATCGGTCTCGTACAGCACATTGCAAATGGAGCAAAGTGTGGCGCAACTGCCTTGCTAATCTGGAGATCGCGAGAGCCACCGAGTGGGTGACGCGTGGATGCGATTCATGGCAGCCGCCGCCGACAAATCTACCTGACGACGTGCACTACTCTGGCACCATTTCGTAGCCATCGTCGCCGCACTACGCTATTCTCATGCTTTCGCCATACCCTCCTCCCCTTTTCACCTCATGGTTCTGCTGCACTCTCCTCTCCGCTTTCCTCCTCCCGTCTTTCATCCCCTGCTGCGATCCGCTTTCATCTTTTGCTGTGCTCGTTCGCTCAGTTACGCTGCGGCTGCTCGATGCAGGAACAGACGCCTAAGAGCTGCGCAAGATATTTTTTAAAACAATAAAGGGTTAGAAATGTAATGGCTTTTCGATCTGCTTCGTCAACCAATATTTTGAATAAGCACGATTATTCGGGCTTATTCGCGGTTCTGCCACAGGCGCCATAAAGCCAATGTAAAAAGGCAACCAATATTTTGTATGCCGAGCGATGGTATATTAAATGTATCGAACTCAATCTGCGGAAGCCGCATCATGAACATCGTTGCCGCGAACGCAATATCGGAGGTTCGCATTTGCGCTGAACTTTTATTTACGACCGCCATTTGGCCACTACTGACCTGTACTATGTTTTGCTGGATGCCACTCGCCAAGCCGGCTGCAAGTGAAGCCATCGGAAATGCGGCATTGTGCAGCGGCTTGTTCCGGAAGTAGGGCGCATGCTTCACTTACTAGTGTGCTTGGCCGGATAATATTGCGTCCGTATAAATTTTTCTCGCTAGTTTACCACGTTTTAGGGGGTATTGTTGTCGCTTTATGTCTGGTAAGGGCTATTATGATAATATGAACCCCTATGCGATATGTTTTTTCTTTCATAATGCGTTTTCTCAATCGTCAGTGTTTCCAGCTCACGCGACGTTATTGGCACGGCAATGACCAATTTTTGATGTGTATCCAAAAGACATCTCCTGCATTCTTGGGTAGTTTACGCCCCAATGAGCAGGTATCTTAGGGGAAGAAAAAAGATGTCGAGCCACCATGCAGGCGAAGTATCGCTACAAAGTATCCAATTGCCGACTTACAGGACAAAGGAGCTTACTTCCCCTGGTGGCTTCACTTGATGGCACTCGATGCACTATCCAGCTCCCTAATGTAGAGATCAGTGTTGGCCACTAATGTTGACTAAATATAAAACTTTACACTTTTGGCTTGCGTTCTGCGGCAGCAAACGAGTGATTTTGTGTGGTGCAGAAATTAGCGTAGCCTGAGTGAAAACTTGAGTGACGATTACGGTTGCCACAGGATATTTGTGACCAAGAGGTTTCATGAAAGCAAGCAGGTCGTTTCTCGGTCTGCCACACTATCATCCCGGTAACCAGACGTGGTACACGTGCAAAATAGATTTAGAACGTAGAATGTACCCATAGAGCGCGAAAGCCAGTGCTAAAATGAATAACAAAACTGATGAGATAAACGCTGAGAAAACTGTACCTTATTCATTCAGCGTGGCTTTTCTTCCCGACTGCCCCATAAAATAAGCGCCAGTTCAAATTATCTTTACCTGGTCTGCGCATGCACAAATGAATAACACTTTCAGATTTTCATTTTCTTGCAACCTAGTTACACACTAAGACGCCGACCCACACTAACACCTACACTAAGATGCCGACGCTGAAACGGATTGCTTAGGCTTGGATTGCAGGGCTAAGCGCTAGCAACGCACGTGTGGTTGCCAATGAACATGCAAACCCTGTTAAATTGGGCGTCTTCATCAATTTGTGTTTTGGTGCAGCACTTCCTTCCCTGCTCTTTTTAGACATGAAATGAGTTGAGCTCGTGTTTTCAGGCCTCCTGCATCCGTATTCCTACTACAGTAAGTTGAGGTAACAAGCACGCGAGAGCTCGTACAAGTTCTTTAAGACTAGTAGAAAGAACCTATTTCTGGCATTGATAATTGCATCTGCTATCTGAAATGCTCCCTCTGTACATGAACGATGCCCCAGCCTAGTGGGAAAGCGCGATGACACTACTGCAGTGGATGAGCCAGCCGGGTATGTTCAGATGAGGGCAGTCGCAAAACAAGTCCTGAATATTTTTCATTTTCACTTAATTGTTATACAAGGTTAAAAATCCGCCCACCCCACAGAACTACTTTTCCAACACACAATTTTTTTCACACAGAAGAAATCTTAACCGAAACAAGGTGCACAAAAAGCAAGGATCATTGTTTACTTGTTGGTCTTTAGCTACACGGCGCAGTTTGTATTTGTGCTGCTGGGATCACCAAAGGCTATGCTTTTGAATATTACAGTCCTGTCCAAAGAAGCCACATTGCAAGATGCATTCCATACAAGCATGTAAAATACTTAGAGTCGTATGTTTTTTTTAACCTACCAAACCAATCAAAATTGGTTTTAAAACCCACAGTTCTCCGCCTTGTCTTTAAAAAATGAACATTCGCTATTTTTTTTCTGCACAGTGCTAAGACTAATTAAATTCAATTTGCCTTAATTCTGCGTGAGAGGTGATATAGATGTGGAGTAAAAGGATTAACACGTAGAAAACTGTGTTCTTATACCACACGCCTTTAAAGTTTGCAACGTTTTGAGACTCGATAACGAGATTTTTGCACTTTTTTCAGTAAAGATTTCTTGTGTGTGAAAAAAAATGTGTTGGAAAAGTAGTTGCAGTTTCGCCACGTGGAAGGCTTTTTATGCCTAATGTAAATATTTAAGAGAAAATGAAAAATATTCGGGGCCTGTTTTGAGACTGTCCCCATCTGAACATACCCAGCTGGCTCATCCACTGCAGTGGCGTCATGCACTGTTCGTAAGCGCGATGCACAGCATAACGTGAGCCGGGCGCGCAAGCAGCAGGCTCCACATCGAGCCGGCGCCAGTGGGGAATGTATGCTGTCCACAATAAGGCTGGAACAGCGTGTCCCCAACAATCGCACGGGCAAATGGCCCAAGTCGTGCATGAACTGGAGAAGGGGGGCCCCAACAAATTCGAAGAATGTGCAAGTCGTTAAAACGCTTTTTTTCACCTTTAGCAAAATAAGAATTTCTTTCAAGAAATCCAGGCTAAGTTTCAAAAACAAAAGTTGATTCCTTTTTACAGAGACATTTTCCCACCTCCATATAAAGATTTCGCTGAAAACTCAAAATCTTTGGGACACCCCTCAGTCTTCTTATCTGAACACGCCCTAGTACATAAAAATGACCAAATCAAACTATTTTTATATAGCCTCACATAGGCATCACTAATAAAAAAAACATTGCTTGAAATTGATTTGAACATATGTGTTGGTTCTGCATGCAATATTAACAGGGCTGGATACACGGAAGAAAGAAGAAAGCATGGAGATTTAACGAAAGCTATCGTGTGTATGAGTCATGGGTTGAGGCAACAACAAATATTTTTGATAACAATAAACATGCACATATGTAAATACGTAATATCTGTATATATGTGTGCATTACTATAAGACATCTTATGCAGATGGATGATTACAAAGATATAACCCAACGTTACTTATAATGGAATTTTTTTCTATACATGTGTGTTAACAAGGCTATGTATAAGTAGTATTTATTTCAACATGAAAGGCCATCCAATGCAGCAGTGTAACAGCCCATGCTTACCAGCATTTCTTCTAGAACTCGGCTGCTGTGGTGTCTGGGTAGCAGCTGTGCGCAGGATTCCAAGGGTTTGTGTGTCAGCCTCAGATGTCGCAGGAAGGCTGCAATCATCCTGTGTCGTCTGCGTGCTGGTTGTGCACAGCAGTGGTGCCCGGCTGCATCTGCACGTCTCACCCTGCAAAGGTGTCAACACCACGAAAATCAGTACTGGACTCACTGCATTCAGATATGACGTGACACTTACTGTTTGCGATGCTTTAGGCGGACTACTCCATGGCGCAGGCAAAGGCTGGAAGTGAAAATTAGTGGTGCATGAAGTGCACTGTACAACCACTTATTACTGCATTATAGAGACATTGCTGCAGTTCCTGGATAATCTACAAGTTTTTTTTAAATCTTTGTTATTCCCCATATGTGTCACAGAAAAAAAAATATTGAAAAAAAAAAAAACGATTACTTCAGTAATCAGTTTTTTGGACGTATGGGTATGCCTTTGGTAGCTGGCATTCATTGCACGGCTGTACAGTTTCATTTTGGTTCAATCAACATACATTTACTGCTGCCCGGTTTAATAAATAAAACATTTTTTTAAAATCGCTGCGCGCACAATACGGCTTAGGGCAGTAGCAAAAAGTTATTCGGTTAGCTCGATCATTTACTAATACAAAGGGCATAATGGTTCCTGAAGTACAGTGCACGGCAGTACAGTTGCATTTGGTTTGAATCTACATATCTTTACAGCAAGACTCTGACTGGTGGCACAAAGTCGCGTGGTGCTGTAGCGCGGAACCTATAGCATCACAAGTTGGTGTCTGGACATGATTATATTTCGTTAATGGTTTTACAGCAAAGTTGTATACCTCACCAGCCAAGGAAAGTTTCCTGCCAGCGTAAGCAAAAAACTCCAGGCTAAAAATTGAATACAAACAGCATACCTCCTTTGAAATCAGGCATACAGCATAAAGCTCAGCACTTGTTTTCAAAAGAAAAACCACAAAACAAGCATCAAAACCACATGATCGATGATAAGGTGCGTGTGAACAATGGGAACACCCTCCAACGCATTCCGGTAAAGATTACATTTGCAGCTGCTTGGAAAGGGTTTGATGTCATTCAAAACCCTCATGTGAAGTGCAAACCGTATAATGTATGCTAATGAAGTCTACGAATAATGTGAAGCACGTTCATTCTCTCGCACGAGCTTCCCGGTAAAGATTACGGTTGTGTAAGCTACTCCGAGTGGGAAAGTACCCAACAGCATAGAAATCACGAAGTGACGTCACCATGGTCTAGGAACTCATTCAGTTCATTCCAGGCTACCATGGGTAGACCACGGAAAGTAAAGACGCCAGAAGAACAGCGTGAATATAATGTCGTTGTGAAGTAATAAAGGGTGTGGTCAAGTACATTTCACTTGTCTCTGGTTTCACTCTTTGTAGAGCCACGTGTGTGAATTCAAGTGACGTCAGAATGGGTAATCGTTGTGGGGGTCATTTACAGCTTCGCTGTCCAACCACCTTCACAGTGTAGATTGGAGCCAGTTTTTTTTTTTTTTTTTTTTTTCTTTACTAGTAACAACGCGTCTTACTTACATTAAAATCACACTGCGCGCACGAGGCAACCGATATATGCAATAGTAAATGGTACTCGGTTAACACAATCACTACTAAAGCCGGCATAGATCACAAATTGAGCACGAAAATGCGGCACTTACCGCCGTGTTCGGAACGAAGAGCGTTGGTAGTGTGCCCGGGCGCAGCGCAGGTTTAAACGCTATGCCCATTTCCTGTTGCATCCGCGGGTCGTGGGTATAATCCTCCGGCGCGAAGTGCCGACTACAAACGAGCGCAAACTTCTTCGTGGCCGGAAGGCCAATGCATTGCAACCAGGCAAGGCGCAGCGCTTCATCTCCAGGTAGCCTATGCCGAATACGCCCTGGCCGATCACTGGGCTTGCAACCGATAACAGAGCACGAAGGATGGTACGACATCTTTACGGGCACGAGACTTGCGGTATAAAAGTCAGTGCAACATGAACACCGAGGTAGACCCGAGCGTATGAAAGACCATAATCGCGCGCTGAAACACGGTAGAAAAGGAGAATGTTCTCGGCGCACGCGACTAAAAGACGCGGGAACACTGCAGGTGAAACACTTGCTCACGACTATAGTGAACTAGAATATACTAGTATACTCTTGTGAAGTAGTACGCACATTCTGACCTGAGCAGAACGCCCGCGCACCCACGGTCGCCTGGATCGCACAGCCGATCCAGGCGGCCGTGGCGCACCTGTTCTAGCTCATATTTGTGCCGCTGCGAGCCTTATGGCGCTACCAGTTACCCCACATGCGCCGCACTATTGCTGTCGTCTGCTCGCGCCAAGCCGCGATGTTTGCGTGGGTACGCACTTTGTACGACAAAGAAAATGGGCAAAATTAACAATGTGTGCCTCTATGTAAATCACGACAAAG
Source organism: Dermacentor silvarum (assembly GCF_013339745.2). NCBI lineage: Eukaryota > Metazoa > Arthropoda > Arachnida > Ixodida > Ixodidae > Dermacentor > Dermacentor silvarum. The sequence continues at coordinate 253,279,694 of NC_051154.1, forward strand.
TAAGACGCCTGGCATAAGCTTTATATTGAGTTCCCGGTTTACGCACGTGCGTGAAAAAAATGAATCAAGGCATGCAGTTTCTAGAAAAGGTGATGCGCTGCCCTTGTGTTATTTGGTGTGCCGGAAATGCAGCTATACGTGCATCAAATTTTTATACGTACGTGTCTTATGATTAACAACATGTACCATACATTTATTTTCACTTCGTGGCATTTCCTGAATTCATCCGCCGGCAGCGTCAAATTTGCATTGCGAGCATGGGAGCCATAGGTACACACGAAATACTTTTCAAAATAACATTCGCCCAACTTAAGTTGTGCCGCAGAAAAATAACTGTATTACCGTTGGTGGCTTATCCCGTACTTTTGCATTAGTTAATTATTTGTCTCTTTCAACGGCCCGACATCCCGACAGCTTGGAATTAAGAGAGAGTACTACAACTTTTATTTCCAACATTTGGAAAGATCTAAGCGGGGGTTGGCTACACCCCTTCGCTCATGCGCTGGAGGTGACCTCGGTCCCGTTAACGGAGGCGGCCTCCAGAGCAGCGTTGATAATATTCAATTGGATTTGCAGGTCTTAGCTATAGCCATGGTGGTCTCCCAGTCGTTTTCGTTCTTGATATTTAATGCTTATACTTTTTGGGGGGACATATTGCCAAACTATGTGGAAGATCGAGGTCTGCGATGCCACCGCGAAGGTTGCAGTGGGGATCGTACATCTCTTGATATGTTCTTGGAAGCATATAGGATTTACTTGAGATGGTTTTAGGTCAGAAGCTAACGTAAAGATTGAATGCAAGATGCACTAGCTGCTTTCAACTGATACTTCCACTCATTGTAGCCTAGGTAAACGTGCGACGCCTGCCGTACAAGAAGCGATCGAGCCGCATCCCAGAAATAGAGTGTACTCTAGATAATGGTCGAGTGGGCCGAACGGCGCTGCCTTTGCGATGCCTTTGGCGATGCCTTTGGCGATGCTTTTGCCTGTTGCCTGCGGCGAAAGTGATCTGCTGCAGATACGTCATAGGTGGTCAGTTTTGGACACTAGCTATTCCAAGCATTATTTATTTAATTACCATAGAGTGCCTAACATGATCGTGTACGTCGCTTTAGTATGCTTCGGTGGCAATTAACGGTGGTACATTGTGGTAACATGTTCATACTTTCTTTTCAAACATTATGGTAAACATTGTACCATGACCACCACCGCACCACTACTGGAAGTGCTAGTAAGGCCAGAATATTCTATGGCCAGAATGGGGAAATAATCGATACAATCCGGCGAAATTTGCATGTTACATTATACTGACAGGGAGGAAACGCAATATTTATAATTTGTACAGGAATAATTGGCCTAGAAGCTCGACTGCAAGGTTCCAATGGGCCATGAAAATCCGGTGGACATCCGAATGATATCCGGACGTCCACGTCAGAGCCGATTCTCCCCAGGATTACCCAGGGACGTTGTGTTCCGGTTATTTTGAACGTCCGTTTTGTTTTTAATCTCGAACGTCCTAATAAGGACATCTGCACTGGATTTTATGTGGACGTCATGCTTCAGCCAACAGAGGGACATCCATGGGACATCATCTATTTGATTATTTCTCAACAGTTTCTGCACTACGTATGGTGAAAGCAACATCTGCAATAGACATCACATAAAGTCTTGATCGTGAATTCACAGATGTTTCGTGGCAAAATTGCATGCTTAATTCCACAAGAAAAACAGAATAACAATGCCCACAGTTCACGCGCCCCGAATTCGCAACCTAGTCGCTGCAGAAGTTTCAATAACTGTGTTCCTGTGGATTTCCGATGGATATATAGAAAAGGCCCAAGTGCATGTCCCTGCAGCGTCCGTATGTACGGTTCTGGCAGCCATCGGATGTTCGACGGACTGCCAATTTTCTTGTGCATAAGCGTCCTATGGACATACGTAGTAAATCCGGTGCATTTCTGTGGATCTCTGACGGACATCCATGTGTCCAAAACTGGTGGACCAGTGGATGTCCACCGGACTTTCATTGCCCATTGGGGTGTGCATAAACTCCATATGCTACTGATATATGGCCCGTCAGCGTTTTTGGTTTAGTCGCGAAAATAAAAACGAAATGCATGGCCTATTGGGTTGTTTTGTGTGCGTTTCAAACCTGCCGCCGGCAAACTCTGCCAACACATCCCGATACTTCACTGAATTTTACGCCCCATGGATGCCCATGGGACGTCTTTCATAGGACGTGTGATGTCAGGTTTTTTTTTTTTTTTCGAACATCCACGGCATGTTGTGCGTTGTCTGGGTTTGTGAATTGTGTTTTATGTTAGCGTTGTTTTACATTTGAATGTGTTTTCTGCATTTCGGATACATACTCTGCTTCTCTTTCAGGCACAAACCTAATGAGGGCATGATCAATGTAAAGCTAGACTGCAAGCATGAAAAAGAAGCTTGGCTGTTGCCACAGGGTCACCATCTGTACTCCGGCTCGGCTGCGAACCCAAGGCAACAGCATTTGCTTTTATAATTTAAAGATGCTTGACATACATACACCTCGAGCGTGCATCATATCTCAGGCATGTCAGGTGTTGATAGTTAAAGCTATAAGTACTTGTTTCTATATAGTGTTAGAAATATTCAGCTCGAAATAACTGGGAACGTTTGCGTAATTTTTTCTAAAATTCAGATTGAACTGAAAAAGGTTTTTGTGCGCAACATTGTGCGCAGCAGCAAAACAAGGTCACGAGTTGTGCTAACTTAAGCTTATCTCATGGGAGCAATGTGCATTTAAAATGGCAATAGGTTGGCAAATGAAGCATGAAATTCGCTAGCACAGCAATGTGGGCTTGTTGGTATTACATGATTACATTACATGTATGTAATGTATTACATTACATTATTACAGCTGTAGCGCAAAAAAGGCACAGGTACAGAAGAACATGGGAGACACACAGGCAGTGCTGCATGTGTCTCGCTGGTTCTTCTTCTGTCTCTGTGCCTTTATGTGCTACAACGAGTTCTCCTTCGTAAAAGTCACACGTGTGTTTGCTATTGTCACAAAGTGTTCATGCTGGGGACAAAATGGAGTGAAATTATGGGTTATTTAACTTTCAAGGCTAGCGTGGGGCCAATCATTTTACCAAAAGGTAGCACATTTTTATGTGCCTAGTATAGCTTCTCAAGCGTTAGTACCCATAACTGCGATTAACTTTTTGCTGTGTGAGACTGCTCATCTCTGAATGTACAGTAACATACACTTAGTTTTATGGCTGGTGTATAATGTGCTTTCACATTGCATGTGATAGCAATGAATTGCCGTGTTTCTTGTGCATTTTAAGTTATAAAATAAATCGCTGGTCAAGACTCAAAACACAACGGATGAATTGTTATTAGCCAGCAGAGAACATTAGTAACCCTTCATGTAGAAAACATATAGTGAAAACTACTGACAAAATTTTGGGAATCAACTATTTGCCCAAGAAAAAAAATGTATTCAAAACAGCCTATAGAACCATAATGCATCATAAGTTAGGTGTCATGTAACGTCAACAGTCAATTTCAGTTTCATTACTAGTTGCCCTCTGCTGTAGGAACATGCTGAGGCATTAAATAAAAAGCCATAACATTTGCCAACACATGAATTAGTGCCTCACACCCAATTTTTGTCTGCCGGCACTTGCTGCGTGACACAACTCTGATTATTAGAGCGCAGCTCTTAAGCACCTGTTCCTGCGGCGAGCGGCGGCGTAACCGAGCGAACGAGCACAGCGAAAGATGAACGCGGAGCGCAGCAGGGGGATGAAAAACGCGAGGAGGAAAGTGAAGAGGAGGGTGCAGCGCAACTAGGAAGCAGAAAGCGGAGGAGGGTATGGCGAAAAGGGTGAGGAAGAATGTGGAGTGCCGGCGGTGACCAGACAAGTGGCCCACGCGGAAACAAAGCACTGGCTTGGGCTTCGGACCTACTGCACATGTGCTACTTCGCCTGCGGCGCCGCCGTTGCTAAAGAATGCACTCTGCGTGAGCCACGTGTTCCTGTGTTCACACTTTCTTCCTGAACAATGAGCAACACAACCGGTGAAAATGCTTCGTCTGCCGCTGCTGCTAAACGACCTGCCCGAGCAGAGGCTCAGCACCGCCACCGAGAGCACCCTGTTGTTCAGAATCAAATTCTTTGCCATAATATATCGTGAATTCAAAACCTAAACAGCTGCACTTGAAGTTTGAATTAGGGAGTATTGTAATCGTTGGTGAAATTTTTATTCACAATTCCAGTAGATCAGTACTAAATCTTGGTTCGCATCACATGTGCACACAAAAAGCAGTTACATGCAGAAACTAGATCAAGACAGAAAACCAAATTTTTGGTAGACACATTCCTAAACGAGCATTCACATTTAACTAGACTTCTGTGAGGTGAAGACGTTACGGTACTCATACCTTCATGGTAATGTACTGGCTAACGGTTATAACTTCATAGAATGGTTGTTAAACGAGACTTGAGAAAGCATTTTACGTTTTCACAACTTGTTTACATACCACAGTTCCTTTCTATCTTTTAACAGCAAAATTGTCATGAATAGATGAGACACTATTCCAACACAGCAATGTTGCAATATCTGGGATGGGATGAAGAGCTTTTACTGCAGGACAATGCCTTGGCAGGTGCTTGAACAGTGTGGTAAAGAAGTGTAGAAGAAGCCAGTGGAATGGTTAGAGAGGCTGCAAAAATGCAGACTAGGGTAACAAATGCTAAACCAACCTGAAAGACATGAACGAAAGGAAGATGTAAGATGCCAGTGGCGCACCGACGGGGGGGGATTCGGGGGTTGGAACCCCCCCCTGAGGCCGACTTAACCCCTCCTTTTGTTTAACCCCTTTTTTTCCTTACGCATTTGAGTACTGCAACTAAGATGTAAGACGCGCAATCGTCTGCACACTCGCAAAAAGCGCATTTTTTTAACAATTTCCCGTGAGGAAATCGAAATTAGTGCTGTTTAGATGGTATTGGCAAACTGTCAACCCCCCCCTGGCAGAGATCCTGGGTGCGCTACTGTAAGATGCACAGCGCTTTTTTGTTTTTTTGTAGTCTATGTTTTCGTGCTGCTTTACCATCGCGTATGTTGAATCAACTTGTGCAAGATTTCATCCTGGTCAATTCTATTGTGCACATTTGATCCGCCTGTTCAACAGGTGTTCAGCAATACTCTGCAAGGGTCAGTAGACCAGCTAGCAGCAGGATTAGTACAAAATCATGTGTAATCTTTAGCGTTTGTTTTATTACCAATGTTTTTTGCATGCACTCTGGAACTACTGATGCAAGGATATTTAGCCTTTTAGTATGCATTGTCAAAATTAGCACGAATGGCATTGTAAAGATATCAGAAGGGTCTGGGTGCGAGCTAGTTGGTACGGATCATTCATATTTAAAACAGCGCCAAAAAACACGGACAAGAGAGAACACAGGACGAGCGCTGACTGCCAACACCACCTTAATTGAAGCCTGCGCAAATATATACAATTCGCAACGGGCAGAAAGAGAAAAAAAAAGATGAGCGCTGACTGCCAACACCTTTATTGAAGCCTGCACAAATATATACAATTCGCAACGAGCAGAAAGAGAAAAAAAAGAGGAAAGGCAAGGCGATTTTTTTTCTCTTTCTGCCCGTTGCGAATTGTATATATTTGCACAGGCTTCAATAAAGGTGTTGTTGGCAGTCAGCACTCATCCCGTGTTCTCTCTTGTCCATGTTTTTTGGCGCTGTTTTAAATATAAAAGATATCAGATGAAGCTGTAATTCGAGCCAATTTCCATGTTTATTTTGCATACTGCTCTGTGTGGTAATCCTGTTTCATTGTTCAGATGGCCTAGCCAAAATCGTGAACAGTTAGCAACAAAGCTGTAAACAAGTATTTGAATAACTTCATGCTACGGGAGGTTGGTCCTAAATGAAACGGCAGGAGGCACTGTAAATTGCAACACGTTTTTTTTTTTTATCGTTTAAAAAAGTTGTATTTGAAGTTTTGCAAGAGTGTACTGCTCACCATGTCTTAACTATGATTACATTCACAAATATGCAATCAAGAGTTTAGAAAATACTTATGTCGGCCCGAAAAAGTCTTGAGCGATTTCAGCTTGCAATGCATTCCAAGACATGCGTTACCATATTGCCACATGCTGTAATGGAGGCTGCGAAGTGCCAGCTGGAATGAGCACCTTTAACTTGCTGTTGCTTTGATGCTGCCAATAAATGAAGTGATCCCATGAATGTTGTGTTGTTTCTAGTGCCAGTCGAGGCCTCTGGGTCACCTGGCTTGATAAGAGACGAATATTTCTAAAGGCGAACGTGGCACAAGAATTGGCAACCAGCGAGCGATACGGCCGGGCCAGGCCGCTGCAGCCAGCTGCAAGGTGCCTGCCATATTGCCCGTCGTCAAGAAGTAAAAAAAGAAAGAGAGAAGAGAAATAAGCAATGTTTCTACTTTCTGTGTAAGTCACGCCATCTGTTGATTTCTGCAATAAGTTCTATGCGTTTCGGCTGCTTATCTTAGTACCACTGTCTAAGGTACAGTTCCCCTTCTCAAAAGGTAGTTCTTTATTCTGTGAGTGCTCCATTCAAGCTTTCAAGAGTGTACTTCATTATGGGCAGTGTGATGACAGACTTGCTAATTTAGTGAATACTGGGATGTCAACATTGTTTTATATTAATGGTGAAAAAGGCTGTTCATTATTTGAAAGCTATTCGAAAAATATTGATTCACCTTTGGTACTATTCCATTCGTACTGAATTCATTCTCAAATATTACTATTTGCACTCCCCACTTGTTTGTTCACTGCTCCAGAAATGAATATGAACTCGCAGCTCACAACCAGAACTGAACAGACGAATTTCCTCTATGCTTGATTTCCTCTTGTGCATCCTCTCTCCTACTACTTTGTATTGATATTTTAATGGGATGCTGCATGATTCTGATCAAAAACCTGGGTCAGTGTGAATCACCGCAATCAAACTTGCTAACCAATTATAGTAGACTTCCATTCATTTGACCCCAGTTAATTTTATTTTTTTGTTTAATTCGATCCCAACCATAGGTCCTGGCCAGCACACATACATTTCTATGGGCTCTAACTTTCGTTACTTTGATCCTAAAATTAGCCTTCATCAGATAACTGGAACTTCAATGGTCAGCATAAATGTGCCAAACTCCAATGGTGACCCTAATAGCGAATCCAATAGCGACGCCTTTAGTGACACTGTGCATCGTAGAACCAACGTCATCCCCCACCAAAAACCATACTTGCACACGCTACACAAAAAAAGTAACCGATTACAAATATTTCAAAAATGTAATTTGTTAAGGTTACTAATTATAGCCCCAAGAAAGTAACTGAGCAAGTACTAAAATGTAATCGATTACTTTAATGTTACTTTCCACCCCAATTTTATTAACATTGCACAAATACAGTCAATAGGACAAGCTGGACTGAATGTTTCAATGCGTTCTCTGCAGCCCTTCACATGTTTATTTTCACAAATTGTTCTTCGAAATTTTCTTCGGTAATCTTCCCTCATTTTCTTGTGAAGACATTTGCAGCGACACTGAAAACTCGCTCAAAGTGCGCCGGAGAGAAGGGCCGTGTTTTAATGAACACCTTGCTCGCAAAAAATAAGCTAGGATCTGCGAATACATGAGCATGGTTATTTAATTCTTCCAACTGTACTGCATGCAAACAGACAGGAGACCAATTGAACACTTTTCTGTGGTCTTTCCCAAAATACTAAGGCGAAAAGGACGCTCCGTTTAAGAAACTGCAAAAAAGACCTTCTGCATGTGTGCCTGCAACACCTTGCGTTCCCAGAAGGGTTAGTTTTAGCCTGCAAAAAGCTTCAAGGCTTCTTTTTGCATTCCCAAGAGAGACCAGGAGAGAGAGGGGTCTTCTCTCTCTCTTCTGGAAGCGCTGTTTCTTTTCTTTGAAGAGAGAGAGAAATTTACTTGAGAAAGGTCAAGAGGTCGGACTTCCAAGAGAGGTGTGCATATCTGAAAGCCTGACTTCCTCAGGTGATTGAGGTGTAACTGCAGGAAGCTGACTGCGGGAAGGAGGTAACCCATGTATACATGTTTTCATCCCTTTGAACACTGTACTGTTGCAACCAAACTTAAGTGCTCAAAGTTGAAATGCGTAACTGGTTACATGTAATTGATTACTGAAAAAAGTAATTGCATCGCAGTGAGCGTTACCAAGTAAACACAGTTAATTGTTAAATTACAAGATTATAAAAAACAATTGATTACAAGTAATAAATTGCATGTCATTCGTTACAATCAAATGTGTCAAAAAATCTTTATTTCTTGCCTGCCCTAAGAACATTTTTAAGCAATAACGGTGGCTCACAATGAACAGTTACAGAATTTACCCAATTATAACGCATGTCATCTTCACCATGAAAATTGGTCCAAAAGTTGCCTGTGCCATGCCGGTTGGATGGGAAACCAAAACTGCATTCACAAAAGCCTATTGTCACTGCCAGCCCAGCCAGCATCGCACCATTGCGACAGAAATAGTTCTTGTATAGCATGACAACAATGACGTGCTGCTTTCAGTCTTCAATTACGAAAGCTAATTTGAAAGATAAGTTACTTTACATGCTAAAGTAATGGCAACAGTACTGTTATGCGCGTTTGCTGTTCCAGGGAATTGCGTGTATCGCGAGACATGGGCCACAATTATTGAAGAGCCGTTTGATAAATGCAGAATATCAAACAAGCAATGGGCCATACGAAGGGCATGTTATGGTTTATAGAAAGCGATTAAGTGCTGTCTGAGAGTTATGCTTAGGTGTGAATTTGTATTGTGTAAAAGTAAAGTCTTCTGGTTTGACCTTTTTCTTATTGCCAAAATGAGAGGCATGCTACATTTTTCTTGCGGAAAAATCGGGTGCACTTAAATTTCTATTTTGTTTAGGAGCTCTAATGTCATTCCTTTGTGAGTTTTCTACATTGAACCATAAAAAGTGGGTGAATGTTCGATTTGGAGGTGTGTTAGAATTGGGCAAATACTATTGCCAAATGAATAAGCGGTGTGTTCCATCATTTTTTCTGCCTTGTTTAAGTTGACCTGCCGGATAATACAAACAATTTGTCGGTCCCATTTAGGTCAAATTAAAGGAAGTCAACTGTAGTACGTTCATTTGTTGTGCAGTGCGACATAAAATTCCGCATAAAACCAAAAGAACTTGTTTTTAGGCAAGCTTTATAACACATTGTTCTGCTTGGCTCAAAGAAAGCAACATGAAACAGAAAGTATGTCTCAACTCACTCTACTTCATGTGGCTCATGTTGTGCCAAGTATAACAATGTACAGGGTTGTTGAGATAGATGTGGCGCTTTTTAACATTCTGCCTGGCAACAACGCAGCGGAGATAAATGACATTTGCCTCTGCTGTAACATCGATCGACAACGAACCACGGAACAATGAGCAAGTTGCGACTTGCTCAATGATGAGCCATGAATATGACAGAAGGGTAGTGATACATGAATTGGTCAGCGTCAGGAAGATGCCCCAGGAAATTATTGCAGGTATTGACTACAAGAAAATGCAACTGTACCACAATGCCGTGACATTTAGGGAATACAACGTACAGGATGCTGTCACTGCTGGCCGAGACAAGCGCAGAAAGCAAATAAGATCGCAAAATAACACCAGAGTTCTGCTGGCAACTGACGTAAAAAGTTAACCAAGAGTCTGTGCTTTAGCTTGAACGACCTCGAAAAAGCAGGCGAGGTCAACAGTCAGCCTGACAGAGCGTGAAGACTTGCAGTACACATCCTTTGTATTGAGAAACTGCCAACTGTTAATTGAGAAGAACAAGCTTGACCGAAAGGTGAAGGCCCAGGCTCGCCTGAATGACCTGAAGCACGCCAGCACTGGCTTCCCGAGGTTCTTCTCAGACAAGAACTTCATTCAAGACAGGACAGTGAACTGCCAAAATGACCGCTGGATATGCCAGACTGCGACTGATGGACCCAGAGACACGCACACCAAGTTTCCCACCTCTGTGAAGGTGCTGGATGTGGTGTGCAGTGAGAATGACATCATGGCACCCCATTTCTTTGAGGATGGTCTGAGGGCAACATTTGACAGCTATGTCAATGTGCTGGAGACGGTTGTTAAGCCCTGGATGCACAAGGTAGCAGCTGGAAGGAAGTATGTGTTCCAGCAGGACTCAGCTCCGGCACACAAGGCAAGGAAGACACGATCATGGCTTTGTGACAACATGCCCAACAAATGGTCCCCAGACTTGTGGGCTCCCCATCCAGTCCCAACTGCAACCCGCTCGACTTCGGATAGTGGGGTGTCGTTGAGGCAAAAGTCAATGCCCTTGGTTCTTGGTCAACATGAAGAATGCCCTAAAAGCATCCGTAAAGCAGATGACGATGAACCTGGACAGAGAGGAGCTTAAGCATACCTGCAGCCAATTTGTTTAGGCTTGAGAGTGTCGAGGCAGATGATGAAGGCCTTCTTCCATGAAGTATATGTGACTTCAAGTCAAAGGCCTCAGTCATTTTATGCTGGCAAGACTCTTCAAGGGCAGTGATGAAGCATAACTTTACTTACTAAGCCATGTTTACTGAGCTTTTAGTGTGCAGACTGGGGCCTTTCAACAATTCATGATGGCTAACAAATGCCAGTTACCCCTTTTATGTGCTAGTTGTTTCAGAAAGCCTTTGGAAAACGCATATCAACAGGTGCTATGAAAACCCATAAGCAACAGCTCAGGACCAGTGAAAAGTAGCCATAATCCCCTATATTCCAAAGCTTTAGTGCAACCACCTTCAGAGGGTTGTGCAACATGCCAGTGTGAAAGTGGTGTTTTCTGCTCCTAACAAACTCAACAAGCCCAGTAAGCTAATGGAGCCTAAAAACATGTCAAGAACAGAATACCAGAGGCACAAAAAATTTTAAAATTCTAAGAGTGTGTGGAAAACGTTGCCACAGCTAATACCTCTTACATACTGTAAACACTATGTTGGGCAGACTGCTGGCTGCTATCGTAATGATGGAGAGTCATGTAAAGTGTACACATGAAGGCTGGCTGTCAGACCTGTGGGTGCCTGCCTCTGCTAAAAGAATGCACCATTCTGAACAAGGGCTCGTGGCCGACGCCTAGGCAGGGATATTCGCCCAAATCCCCGAATAACTCGCCAGACTTTCAATCTAGTTCTTCTTCTTCTTTGAGAGTGTGGAAAACGTTACATAATTGTTCAATGCGAGAAAGAAGTTAGGCTGGAAAGATGGAGTGCTCAGGAAATGTCTGTGTCAGAACCCTTTCAATTGCTCTATCACAGAAGGAGTTGCGATTTCCTAGGCATGGGCGTAGGTAGCCATCTTTTTTTTATTTTGCAAAGCTATTTATTGCATAGGACAGTTCGCTTGCGGTGATGAGAAGGGTCTCTTGCATATATTGTCACACACATCATCGAATAAAATTGTTGGAAGTCGGGATTGTGTGTTGTCTCCTATGCCTTGACAAGTCTTTTCCATGCTGTGCAGTAAATTATGCCATATCTACATATCCTCATGCAAATGCTGTGCAAGTTCCATAGTTTCCTAAAAATTGCACAAAACTGTAGTAATTCATTTTTTGGCCCTCAAATGTCGCACCTCGTGTAATACTTGTATGAGTGTAGCTTAAAAAAAGAAGAAAAAAGGTTACCACATGGCAAACCAAAAACAGGACAAAATTGCCCTTTTTATTGTTCTTAAAGTAGGTGCTTCGAAGGAAGAAAGTGGCACACCCCTGTCACTTTCATACTTTGAGTTTAAAAGATCACACAATAGATCTCAACATTCTAAAGAAATGCTTTACACAAGAGAGTTCGATACCTACACAACTTTGAAAAACAAGGGTGGCAATATGCACTAAGCTTGTTGGTACATCTTGACTAAAGGAAGCTGAGTGCAGAGAAACACAAAGGAAGGCACTTCGGACACACAGGGGCTTGTGTGTCTAACATGCCTTCTTTTCTTCTCATGTTTCTCTGCGCTCAACTCCCTTCGATCAACTTGTAAAACAACCATGCCTCTGTATTACACATCTACTCACACACAACACAACAGGGACGACAACATTGTCTTGCAGTGCTTACCCACCACAATTCATCACTTGCTACCACTGCACCAGACGACCTTTTCACTTTGCACAATGACTGTTACAGGTAGGAACATTATTACACATTAAATATACATAGATGAAATTTCTGTGCTCTTCAGTTTGGCGTACTGAGACAACAATAAGAACCTATTTACATGCAAGCATACAATAATAAAGAAGAAATACAGCCATCCAGAAATATTCAACTATAAAAGCCGAGGTTCTCTGAACAACATCCTTATCACAGTTGCGTGAATCTCAGTTTAATGCACACGTGTGACCCAGGCATTGGGTGGCTTTACTGAAAGTTCATGATGCAGACAGGATATAAATTGCATAACAGAGTTCTTTTCAAAGAAAAATTACATGCAATGATGCTCTTAATTTGTACCTACAACACTACAAAGAGAATTTTTAATTCCTCTTTAATCACAGTTTCAGTTTACGCTCACCCTTAGCCAGACCAAACCCTGTGGTATTGCACTTGTTACAGCAACTTATCTCATAGACATTCAATACAAGGTGCACATGTATGCTTTTACACAAAATTTCATGCAATGACTAAAGCACAAAGCATATGAAACTTGTGTTAAATGTTCAGTTCAATTCAAGATTATCCTATGTATTCCCAATATCCTTTGGTAACAGCACAGCTGCAAAATAAAAATTTGCAGCTGTACTACCACAGTTTACACTGTACAGTATATAATAGTACAGTATATGCGTATGCATATACTGTACTATACAGCTGCAATGAAACACATGCTATACATATAAACCAGGAATACACACTCGCACTTCTACATCCAACCATGTTAACAAGCAGTGCAATTCACGTGTCAGTGTGGGAGGTCATGCTCACAGCAACTAGTTGCACAGACATGAAACATGTTCGTATTTTAGTACAATCCAGTAGCACTTGCAAATTGCATTACAGGGTGTGCCATAAATACCGTCACAAGGTTTATGCCTAGTATTGCGGTTGAGAATAAAAAAAAAAAAACTCCCAGTAAATCTTTTGTAGGGCATTTACCCAATATATTAGGAATGCAACACAAGACATTTCATTGAATGTCTCTGATCTTGGCCTTGATCATGTCCTTTAAACATGCTGTGTATGCCTAAATCGCAGCCTGCAAGGTATTCCCAGAGAAATTTTTCTCCATGCTCACTCCAGCAATGCTATTAGAGCCACTAAGCTGGTGTGCTGATGGGTGTGGGTGGGCCTTCTTTTCAAGAATAGCCCACACACACAAATATTGTGTGTGTGGGCTACCCTGACCTATTGGGTTTGGGTCAGGGTAGCTGGAATAAAATCGGGTGTGAGCGCAACTGCTGTTGTGTTGATTGCTCTTAGATTGTTGTGCTGGGGTGCCGTCCTGGTGCGAAATCCAAGATTACTCGTTGAAGTTGAACCAGGGCCAGCGAATGAGGCTCTAGAATATCTCTAATGTATGTGAGTATCAATCTTTGTGACTTTTGTCACAAGAACAAGAGCAAGACGGCCACTGGTGGTTACCCCAGCTCAATGCATGACAGACGCCGCATGAGAGTTTAGAAAAAATGTCCAACTGGTGGCATCAGCAAGCTCTGATTTCGGAGCAAGCACAAGAGAGTACTCAGTGTTGACAGTATCAACCACGAACATTTTCTCATCGGTGAAGACAGTTCCCAAGTGTTTCCCATTCCTGGCCCATGCCAACAGCGGCTGGCATTTTTTCTTATCTTCCCTTTCTCTGCATTTCTGTCAGTCCATGCCTTATTTGGTTCTTGTAGGGGCATATCTTGAAGTCCTTTCGTACAGCTCTTCTCACTGTTGTCGCTAACACATTCAGCTCCAAGGCTAACCTTCTGATGCTTTTCCATGGCTGGCATTGGATTTTCTTCCTAACATTTTTCTTAAACTGAGAAGTGACCACAGAGACAAGATGACCACTGTAGTTTAGGTCATTAAATTTGTCACATTTGAGAGCCCAGTGGACAACCTTGCAGTTATTTTAGGATTTTGGCGACCTCGAAAAGAAAATGTCCGGCCTGACTCAGGTACAAGATTGCGGGTTGATGTGAGCTAGGGCATGCCAATTTTTAAAAATAAACAAACCGGCATGAAACACAGTCGAAATACAGAAGAAATGTTTGAATAAACAATGTGGAGAAATGTGAAAAAAATCAGAGGCACAATTATTGATCCAAGTGTGTGACAGTAATTATGGTGCACCCTGTAGAATATGATAAGTAATTCAACTAAAAGCAAGAAAAGTCAACCTTGCTCTTCCATGACCACTAAGTCCCAAAAACATCGTAGTGCACACATGCCACTGCAAAATGTATGTTGAACCTGTTCGCTACCCACACTTTTCATGTTGTTGTACTCATTAGAATTCACATTGCAGCATGGTCATGCATCAGCCAACTTGGTTCACACTTCAAGAAGTCACACACGAGTCTCTAAGAAAACATTGTGCAAGCACAATAACGGCGACTGGTTACTTCAGAAGCAACCAGGTCTGGCGTAAATTCAGGCATTCTCTGTTTTAGCGATATCAGAAAAGCGTGCCTAAATTGGGCAGACAACATATTATGTTTGAGTAGTATGTAGAACTGTCAACAAGCTTCTGTGATAACATCCTTGCATTGTAACTAAGAGCAGCCGCAGGCACACACATGCAAGACATTGCATAGCACTCTTGCTCTCCAAGCTGTCTGGTTAGAAAAAACAGTCTGACATATACTGAATCCTTCTTATATATATGTAAAACTTTTTTTTCCAGTACAAGAGGTTTTTTTGGCACCATTATTAAAGTCATTAAGATCAAGGCACACCACTATGGGAGATAAATATAATATTGAAATATTCCACTTCAAGTGTATGCAAGAGCTATCAGCAACTAAAACAACAATGATATGGCGGATACCATAACAATCGTTTAGCCATGAGGCTAAAGTTGTAACAAAATTTCTCAAAGAGTAAGAAAGAAAAGAAACTTCAACTGTGCCTGAATCTCTAGGCCAGATTCTAGCCTGGATTGTTCGATAGCTTTGAAAAATTAAGACTTCCTTATCACATACCATGACTGCAGCAATGATCACAAAGACTGAAACAAACATATAGCACAATGATTAGTTTGCAGTTCTTATGACTGCCTATGCTGCATATGTGCAATCACGTATAGTCTTTTAAGAAAAAAAAGGGGGGGGGGGGGGTTCCCACAATAACAATTTCACAAACAATAGGTCTAAAACTAAAGAAAACTTCAAAAAACCAACTGGTTAAAACGTTTTATTTGTTAAGTATCTTCAGCATTCAAATGCCAGACTTTTACTCCCCGATACTTGTTTTACTGTCACAGTATCAGTCCTACAGATATTGTAAAACAGGGCACATGCAGTCACCAGTTTCAAGATTTGTGGCCCACAACTGATGTAAATGCCCATATTGGCACCCTGCATGTATCAGAAAAGTAAAAAGAAAACCTGTTATCTGACAAAGCATGAATGAAGTTTCAACTCTTCATTTCATGAGGCAGAGTGAAAGAAAATGCCCTTGTTTAAAGAACCAGTCTGAGGAAACATCATGAGCTGTTAGTATTTTTTTTTTTTTTTTTGTCAAGTTCACTCCGTGTACTTTGGCATTTTCATTGCACTCAGGTTTTGTAAGGAGAATATTATTTGACAGTGAGGCCACCTTGGATCACCTGCAATGTGTGTCTTAACCTCCTTGAACCATAGCTTTTAAATTTAAATAAGTTATGTGGAAACCTGGAAGGTGGATGACAATAATTTCATGCACGTTCTTCACTCTGAGACTTACAGTATTGCTAAATAGTACCAAATGCTTTGTTATACTAGCATATCAGTTTGGTGCATACATACTGGCATGGCTGTTTGATGAGAACACTTATGATACAACCTGCAAAGCTGCAGTGATTGCAGCAGCCAATCGTGTGAGTGAACTTGTTGTCTCTCTGGACATGAAAACCCAAGCCGGTATGTGTATACAGCGATGTCTTGCTTACACGAATGCTTATGCAGCGTCCACCTCATTGTGCACAAGCAATATTCAGCAGACATCGCACATTCTTTAAAGCAGCTGTATTATCTCACGGGGCCAGTCAGACAATTGGGCAACAATGTCAGCTAGCTCAATTTAATGTGCCATTTGAGTCACTGCTCTACAAAGTGATATGGCTGTGGCAGCATTTGCAGCAGTAGCAGTGCCTAAATGACAGTTACACTAGTGCTACATATAGGAAAAAAGCATGTATTGCACAGTAGATGTAATGCAGCCTGCATAATCAGTATATTCTGGTAATGCCTGATTAGTTCTGTAGCTGCCTGGAAGTGAATGCACTATTTACTGCTAACTGCCACTACAAACATTTAAAGTTCCAACATTTCGGTTCCTAACACCTGACCCTAGCTAGTGGCACTACAGAATGGTGCTAGACATACATACTTATGGCATTTTCAGTGTATATGGCAGGTCACACCCTTGCTCCCATCAAGAAGCCATGGTAGAAGCTTCTAATTCCCACCACACAAAGAGTGAGTGCTTCAAATTAAATCTTTCCTGTAGGACTCATTTTGGGGTTTGCCAGTTGTGTTGCTTGCCACTCTGCTAGGTGTGTGCACTGTCCTGCCATTAGGAAGATGCTCACACTATGGTCCGTTACCTATTAACAATTATGGCATTAGTAAGCAGCACCCAAAATGGCCACTCATCAGAAGTATGCACCATGAAACAGAAACTGGGATAGTTTTCAATTTCAGGTGTGTGGGAAAAGAGAGAGTGCAAAAACGAGGACAAGATAGTAAAACATGGCATGATTGTGTGTTGCCTTGGCGTTTTTGTCAACAGTGAAAGTTCCAGAGGCAAAACAACTCAAGGAGTCGAGACATACAAGACAGATTATCCTTACAACGCACTTGATACAGGCAGTTGTACAATGGTGGCTTCATTGCCCAAGAAGTACATCTTTTAGTGGTTTTCAGGCATCACTAGAACCCTGATGCAAGTTCATCAAAGTTGGTGGGAGCAGTATCATGAAGCTGTGAGGCACACTTTACTAGCACCTGTGAAAATTTTGAAATTAAAGAATAAAGCATAAGGATGCTTTATGACTGTTCCTTGCAATTGATTATGCACTACTACAAGCATTCTCACTGATGAAAGCTGCAGCAGGTATCTTTGAAAAAGTGTTTCACCATTAATCAAACTAGTCGGTGATTAGTTAAAAAGCTGAAGCATAGTAGATGGGAAGCAACCGCATATACGATGAACATGAAACAACTGCTACAAAGAGCACAGCCTCAACATATGTTAAAGTTCATTTTAAAGATATGAAAACAAAAAGAAGCCAGATACGAGGTCTGTTAGAAAAGTATCCGGCCTTATTTTTTTTTTTGCAAACACCTGATGGATATGAAACAAGCACGCTTGCATCAGCCGACCTTGAACCTTCGTGTGCATGCGGAAATTTTTTCCCGCCTGCCGATAGCGTCAGTCGCTGGGATGCAGCGTGTGAGTGAGGTAGTGCGCAGTGCTCTCGTCGGTTTTTTATTGCAAGGAAAATGACGGAGTGACTGGAGCTGCGCTACTGTATAAAATTTTGCCAGAAACTGGGCGACAGCCAAGTGGAAACCATTCGGAAGATTCAGATGGCTTTTGGTGACGATGCTATGAGCAGCATGCAGATTTAGGAGTGGTACAACCAGTTTAAAGACTGCCGCACATCGGTGGAGAACGAGCCACGCTCCGGTCGGCCATCAACATGCCGAAATGACCAGGTCATTGCCGAAAGTGAACGCTGTGGTGATACGGGACCGTCGTGCGACTATCTGAGAAATTGCGGAAGAGGTGGGCATCAGCACATTTTCTGCACATTCCATTATGACCGAAGATTTGGCCATGAAGAGAGTTGCGGTGAAATTCGTGCCGAAGCGGCTCACGGTGGAGAAAAAGCAACTTCGTGTTGAAGTCTCACAGGACATGCTGGATTCCACAAACAGTGACCCCGAGTTCATGAACACCATAATCACTGGTGACGAGTCTTGGGTGTACGGGTACGACCCGGAAACCAAATCCCAGTCGTCACAGTGGAAGAATTCCACGTCACCAAGACCAAGGAAGGCCCGCCAAGTGCGCAGCAACGTCAAAGTGAGGCTGACTGCTTTCTTTGACTCCCGCGGTGTGGTACACCACGAGTACGCACCACAGGGACAAACAATCATCAAAGAGTACTACACGGATGTCCTCCGTCACCTACGTGATGCTGTGCGGTGCAAGAGACCGGAGTTGTGGTCAACAGGAAATTGGCACATCCATCACGATAATGCTCCTGCACATTCCTCGCACTTGATTCAGACCTTTTTGGCGAAAAACCAGACTCCTGTAGTTCAACAAGCTTCTTAATCTCCTGATATGGCCCCCTGCGACTTCTGGCTGTTTCCCAAAATCAAGAGGCCATTGAAAGGAGCGCGATTTCAGACTAGAGAAGACATTATGGCTGCAACGACAGCTGAGCTAAACTCCATTCCAAAAGAGGCCTCCTCGGAATGCTTCCAACAATGGCAGTACCACTGGAAGAAGTGTGTGGAGTCCCAAGGAGACTACTTTGAGGGTGATTAGGTTTCCAACACTCCAGTTATGCCAGGTTTTTTTCTTCAGCCAAAAGTCGGATACTTTTTTAAAAGACCTCATATATAGGTAACACGCAGCACTAAGCACCTAATGTGAATACCACAGATTCTGCTGTGTGCTATATTTGAGCTGCAGTCTGCTAAATTTATCCACTCCTATGAGGTGCCACAACATGCTGTGTGTCGTCTGAATAGGTCATGGTAGCAGACATGCACCACACAATGGCGAAGCACACCATTCTCTATTATCAGTATTAAAGGACTCTGCTATTATATAGTTCTTTCAAGCTAGAGGACCTCCAGTTGCAGTTACTACAGCTGTGCATGTCTGGCCCAGTTTTAACATTCCAAGCACAGTCAACTGTGCACAAAATTATGAAAATTCTTATATGTTGCAGTATTACGTTTCAAAATCCCCATAACTTTTCAGTTGAAAAGTATAATTAGCTGCTACCAACACCTAATAATTTGACCTACAGGCTAATTTATATTTTTGGATGGGAACGCATCATTATATGGCCCCCAACACACACACACAAAGGCATTCATTTCTGGGTTTGATATATTTCACTAAGCAGTAGCGCACCCAGGATCTTTGCCAGGGGGGGTTGACAGTTTGCCAATACCATCTAAACAGCAGTAATTTCGATTTCTTCACGGGAAATTGTCAAAAAATGCGCTTTTTGCGAGTGTGCAGACGATTGCGCGTCTTATATCTTAGTTGCAGTACTCAAATGTGCAAGGAAAGAAAAGGGGTTAAGGGGGCCTCAAGGAGGGATTACAACCCCTGAACCCCCCCCCCCGTCGGTGCACCACTGTCACTAAGTAAAAACCCTAGAAAGCTCAACATATAATTTTTGATATGCTGACTTCAATGTCTCGAAATGCTGATTGAAGCGTGGTAAACACAACGCAGGAACCATAGTGGCATTTTTGACATGTTAGAGCAAAAGTTTAGGTTGCGGATAGCTGATCAACCCAGTTACTAATTAGTTTATTATTGAATATATGAACTGATTATTAACTCAAAATTTCACCGTTTTTGTTTCTTTTTTTTTGGTATGAATGTATTTTCTATGGTTAAAAAAAGATAATGTTGCTTTAATTTTCGTTAATTTGGAATGGTGTTTGAGCTTTTTGGGGTTAAGCACCTTTATTTTCTTTCATTATTTCTTGTATTGGGTTAACTGAGCAGAAAGCGATCATTTTTATAGATGCCGTTCCCTGATTTGAGGATATTTTGGGCTATTTTTACCCAAACAAAGTAAAACAGGGTCGTACTCAAAACCAAATGGTCTTAAGATTTTAAAAAGCTGTTGAAGATATCTGCTCTGTTATGTTCATAAACTCTAATCAATGATACAAACACCAAGTTACAAATTGAATGAACACATGGAAGAATGCGACGATGCCAGGGTTTCAGTTCACAACAGTGCAGTTTATATTAAGGGATTGGCATTCATTACCTAATTTCATATTGAAGAAAATTCAATGGGATATGCAGTACTACTGAAAGTGGACCCTCAAAGAACTCCTTGTCAGCATTTTTCATATTGAATATGCAGGAACCTCTGTTTATTCTTTCATTGATTCAGTGCACTTTAAAAAAAAAAAAAAAAAAACCTCACCAGGAACCACCGAAAATTTTCTATGTACTGGAAGCTGTGAAGTGCCTTTCAGGAAGCAATTAATCACAATAATTTTTCAAAACGGTTTGCTAATGGCAAAGATAGAAGCAAGTGAATGTGAAGCAATCCGGCAAGGATGGGAGCAGACCTTCCTCGCAACATGAGCTTTATCCCCGTGCCTGGACTAGTGTTTTGCAAGCCACATTGCTCCCTTACCTTTTGCCATAGCGGTCCCACGCCACTTTTATGCCCAAGCAGTCTTTCTCTTTTTTGATCTCTTGCTTTCTTACTGTGTGGTGCATTTCTGGCAGCAGTTTTATGCACTACGATAATCAGGGAAATCCCCATGTTCCCATTTCGGCTGGCTATTTTGATGTGCTGCACCCCATACTGATCTCAGATTGTACAGGCGAGACTTTTGACGTGCTAGGTGACATGCACAGTCTTTGCGGGCAAGGAGAGTGGTTGCATTGATAAAAAAGTTGCGCCTGAATTTTCAGCCGTTTTTGTGACATACATAGGTGTAATTTTTTGAGGAAACAATTATCATTATGTCAGCAATGCAACGGGCTTGTTTCTTTACAATGCTAAAACCTAGTGAGGAGCCAAACTTTTTAGGAGACAAGCTGACTTCGAAGGTACCTTCAAATTTATCCTAAATGTAGTGTACTGTAAGGTAAAAAGCATCAGTGAACTATTTAAGGGCCTCTTGCTGTATTTGCTGCTGTCACTATATCGAACCAATTTCCTCTATTCTAGGCCGAATCTCACCAAGAGGTGTCCACATATCTAAAATGTTGAAGTGATCACAACAAACACACTGGGCTGTAACAGGAGCACCACAAAGAGGGGCATTAAGTGATGACACTATCTACAACAAGAGGTGTCATGCAGCCACCCAGCTTTGTTCAAACCTCCACTTCTTTAATGCCACCATGCAGGTTATCAAATGTTGTGAAGTACGATGCGAAATTCAGTGCAGTGTCAGTGCTCATCCAAAAAATGTTCATAATGATGAAATACTCAATCAGTCCAAGTATGGCACCACCTATCACATCACCAACATAGTGCCGTCCCAGCAACACCCGTGATGCAACCACAGAAAGGCTCCACACCAATGAAGCAACCTTGAAGACCACATTGATTGTTGTGTAGTTGATAAACAGGCATGCCAGGAAGATGACACGTGATGCGTGACCTGATGGGAATGAGTGGTTATCAATTGATACCGTGAAGAACATGTCGTGCACGTTGACTGGGGGCCGTTTCCGCCGAGCTACTGCCTTAATACAGGCCACAGCAATGAGGTCCAACACGAGTGCTGCAAGTAGTTGAAAAAGTGAGACTTGAGAGAGTCCGGTGGCTTTAAACAGAAGTCACTGCAGGCCACTACAATCAACACATTGCATTTAGCAAAATATAGCTAAATCTGTCCATTTTCCTAACAGCCGCACACAGGCAACGATTAACCACAGAGTAATATGATGCTTGTAAAATTACAATCGGTCCTCTTCTATATCAACTAAAACCTCAGTATGCTGGCACTTTAACACTACACGTGCCTGTCAACAAATTCGCCACCATAGTATAAGCAGCATACCCTTACTGCTTTATTGCCATGTATGTATGTTCGAAAACACTGTATGGAATGACACAACCAGAAATCCACTTTATTTGACTACATGTGTGTAACACACAAAGTATATCATGCAAGCTGAGCCAAGCTTGAAAAGGTGAAGTCTAAGTAGGTCAAACCAGTGCAATGTTTTTCCCAGTGACCTAGTACATTTAGGGTATTTGTTATCCAATTAGTAGTTTAATTGACAAGTTTGAAAGTATTAAATTTTATTCGTAGGTGTGTGCTTCAAAGCTGTATATAACCAGAGAAAAGATTTATTTGGTTGCATC
Source organism: Dermacentor silvarum (assembly GCF_013339745.2). NCBI lineage: Eukaryota > Metazoa > Arthropoda > Arachnida > Ixodida > Ixodidae > Dermacentor > Dermacentor silvarum. The sequence goes on from NC_051154.1 coordinate 253,302,016, forward strand.
ATGCTACCAACTGTGTAGTGGATTTGTGCCTTGAAACAATACCCCAGTAAAATTTACAGAATGCTCTGCAACAGCTGGCTTTTGCAGGGTAACAGCATTGCTTTCACATAAGTCACAAACAGAGGCAATCTTGAAAAATTAAACTTCAAGCAATAGCATCATCTAGCATGGTGCCGCTTACATGACAATTCCCAAGATGAATAATGCAAAACATGTACCGTATTTTCTGGTCCATAAGTCACACCTTTGTATAAGTTGCACCCCCCTCAAAACGGCCCGGAGAAAAAAAAAACTTATGTAAGTCACACTGGTGTATAAGATGCACCTGTTTAATCCGGCAAGCGATTTATAAAAAAAATAACAGTGCTGTTTCACTTCGGGAACGCAGGCCAAGGGCAAGCGTATGGGTGCCGCTCCTGTATAATTGCGATAGCAATGATATGGACACTCCAGGCACCAGGGGCGTAGCCAGAAATTTTTTTCGGGGGGGAGGGGGCAAGCTTCTGCTTTCCTTTACGTCACGTGATCGCTAATATATGTCCGGTAGTTTAAGCAGACCCTATACATGTATATCAAAGACATGGGACCACCCCCCCACCCTCGCGTGTGCATGTGAAGAAATTACGTAACAAGTAAGGTAAGCTCAGTAAATACAGTAAGTACGACAGGTACAGTCGGCGTTTGGAGCAACGGTCTCTCATCGCGCCACTGAATGGACCAGTCTTCGAAAACGCATCATTGAGAGTACTCGTGCGATCGGAGAAGACATCATTAATTGTTAATTTCCGTTAAGCGTAGATGGCGTCGTCCTCGTCGGGGCGAAGTCAAGGACGGCTACACGCGTGAAAATGCACGTGTGACCAGGCTATACCTACTCCCATAGCAATAGCTTGTTCGCTGCGTCTTTGCGCTAGCAAACTTAAATACGCGCAAAAACGCGTAATGCTTTTTTTTCTCGAAGCTTTCGTCGCCCTGCTCCCTCATACGAGAGTGTTGCATTTCCTGCGGCAAGGGCATGGGCCACTGTGTCTTCCGCTGTGTGCGAGCGTGCAGCCGTCATTGGCCTTTACGTCAACAGATTCAGAATTGTACAGAATATTTCACCGCATAGCATAGATATGGCATGTGTATGCATTTAAAGTAGTGCGTGCAACTCATTTCTGCTTCACTTACGCCGGTGCAAACAGGAAGCGGCCTTGTACCTCACAGAATCTCGACTGATTGGTGTACTAGTGATGCAGGAATGAACTCCGGTCTTGTTCAGTGCATAGTGCACATAATCGATTTCTCAGGACGCGTGAACTCTGACGAGAACTGTCAGCGCCTGCAACAAGAGTTTACTTATGCTGTACTGCGCACAGCAGTAATTCATGCTTGTCGGCTGTCTGTTTCGTGCATTCTGTTGCGAGTCGGTGGAATTTCACTGCTGTCATCAACCCCTTCGTGTGTACATTGCTGGTTTGGGATTCCACAACAAAACAGCAACTACCAGCGTTCCGTAATTGCTGGTTTGAGATTCAACAACACAACAGTAATTACAAGCCTTCCGTAGAGGCGCAATCGCAGACTTAGCCTACGCAGACTAAGCGCAGACTAAGCCTATGTTCACACTTGGGAAGCGGCAAGCGGGCGGAAAGGCCAAAGCGGGCGCAAAGGCCAAAGCGGCCGGAAAATTTTTTCCGTGCCTGTCCAAGTTGTTCACATTTGTTTTGCTACCGCCGCGGCCGCCGCTGCCGTTTTCGTCCAGATCCATCTCGTCTGCGTACGTTTGTCGGCGTGATGGCGTTCATTATCGCATTATTTTGAGCGGTATGTTTATTCTTTGACCCACGTACCGTCATCAAAAGTGATCATTTTACGCAACTTCGCGTGTCATCTGCGACTTTCGGTAAATTCCTCGTTGGCGTTCCGTAATTCTCCTCACACGGGCGTGGTAGCGCTCCGTCACAGGTTGGTGCCTAGGCGTGATAATATTTATTTAATAGCTTTTATTTACAAGTTGTAATAACATTTCATCATTTCGTATTGTCGGCGCTTCCAGGACACCAAAGGGGCAACGGGAACACCACAGCTAAAACCCGGGATGGCTCTTGTGTTGGGGCTTGCCAAAGCCTGCCCGTCCTACGTGAGACCTACGCTCCCAATCTATAGTCGCGACGAGAAAAGTACCCCACGACTTCTGCAACATACCGTACACGTGCGAGGAGAATTATGGAGCGCCAATGAGGAACCTGCCTAACTATTGTCTGCCGTGGAAGTGGAAGAAGAAATGGGTTTTATACTTCTACCTACTGTTTTCTAGAAATGAACAATGAATAAACGGAAGACGCGGACACCTCGGAAACGGTGGTGGTGGGTTCGCCTGGCTTTGCAAAAGCGCGAGAAGTTGGGTCACGCCAAGGCTTCGTGGCCACACCTCCGGTCGCGCGACGTTGAATACTATCGCGAGTATTGCTGACAGTACGTTTTAGTGCCACTCTTGTCGTAGAGCAAGGGCTGGTTCTTGATCGCGTCGATCAGCATTACAGCCTACACTTTTGGTGCCATGTTCAATTTTACGACCGGTTTTTTACATGCTAGTGTAGCTTCCAGTGAAGCAGAACGACTTTCCGCCACGTTTCCGCTTCGCCATGGCGAAAAAATCGGCCCGAGACCGATTTGGCTCGCAGCCTGTTTTGCCGCCTATAGGCGGGCGGATTTTTGCAAGATTTTGCCGCTTCCGACAGCTTCGAGACCAAGTGTGAACGTAGCCTAAGACGATCTCGGCGTGGCTCGGGGGCCGGGGCAAATCTCGAAGAAGGAACTTCTTCCGGAAATGCAGATGCATTACAGCGAGTATCGTTCAGGAGAATTCAGGAGTTCAAGAGTTCAGTCCGCACGGCACGAGCGCGGCCTAACCGGCACCTGAAGGGAAGCGGTGGAAATGTATACCGGATATTTCGACCACCTGGGGTCTTTAACGTGCACCTAAATCTAAGTAAACGGGCCTCGAGCGTTTTTGCCATCATCTAAAATGCGGCTGCCGCATTTGTTGCTTCATTTGTTGCGCATTTGTTGCTTCAGAATGCGGCCGCCACATTCTCGCCCAAAACTTCACAGTGTGTCAAAGCCTTGACAAACACCGTGACAGTTTTTTCCATATGCAGACATGATTCGCTGTAAATTACCAACCCAAACGGAAGCGCCCAGGAATGAAATTGTGATAGTAGCGCCGGTTTCATGAATTATGTCAGCACGCAGCGACGAGAACAAAGGGTGGGTAAGTGGGGGGGGGGGTTTGAACCCCCCCTGGCTACGCCCCTGCCAGGCACATTTCTGCCTGTCATGGTCACCGCGATGTTCCCTATAAAGTCCAAGGGTGATAACATCATTTCCACGCGCCGTATGCTGTTTGTGCGAGCGAAAGCATGCTACGGTGAGTCGAACAGTGCCCAAGGGAGGAAAGCGGGAAAGCAGTGCGGGAGGGTGGGGGGTGGCTTGTACTTTGGTAGCAACTGCATAGTCTGCACAGCGGCACACACCGTATCTTGAAAGCGATCTGCAGATGGGACGCCTTCGGGGTCGGTTGACTTGCGGTTGGCCTGCCGCCGCTTGCGTTGCTGCTCTGTTCTTCTCGCACGGCGCTTGGCAACTCGATCATGAGAAGAACCCGGTAGCTCCATAGCATGCACACAACCCGTAGCAAATGCCAGACGAGGTCAACCCAGCGCACTTTGCGTGGCCATAGAATCCAATCCAATTTTGACAACAGTTTTTCAAAAAAAAAAATTATATAAGTCGCACCATTTACAAGACACTGACGAAAATTTCAGTAAAAGAAAACGCGAGTTATACACCAGAAAATACGGTACTACTCTGGGCATGTAATGCACACAATTTTTAAATGACAGCAGTAGTGAAGACTTGGCAGACCAAGTCAGGTCATATGATTTTCAGTTCCGAGTGCTATGCTTCATTACCAACACCTCAAACTTTGGTGCTCTGGAGTCAGCAGTGTATTGGTTTTTATGACCCTCTAACATCAAGTGCAAATTTATTTGTGTTCCCAGTGACTCACTCTTCTTTATTAGGGATTCAACAACATGTGTACAATGTACTGCGCCAAATGCTCCTGGTTCTGGAATTAGGCTCCTTTGCATGCTACATTTTTTTCACGCAAATAGCATGCATCAGCCCCAGCATGGCCAAGCTCCATTTTTTTTTCGTGGGCTGCTCATTTTTTGCTTCATCAAATGATATTGCTGGGACCGGAGGGGACACACCTGCTGCACCTAATGCTCCTTGACTATATGCTTCATCTTAAAACATGATCTCACTGCTTTACCTCCTCACCTGTTCTTGCTTTATTCTTACCATTTGGGAAGTTCATGCTTTACCTCAAGCCTGCTTCTGAAGATGTAAATGGCCTTTTGCGTACAAAACATGTGAACGAAGTTGATAGCAAACAAGAAAGATTTTGCAACTTTCCCTTTCAAGTAGACTGTCGCAAGCCCTGCAGTTTTATTGCTGTTTTGTAGTACCTTCAGCTACAGTAGAACTCTAGTTCTGTTCCGTTCTCTCTTTGCCTTTGATCACGGTCTTGTGGTGTCATCACAGCACAACTGCCTTTGCCTTTGCTTCACCTACCCATTACACACCTGCACAGCTCGAAGTGATTGTACCAGTTGCTATTTTGGGAAGATGTCATTGCCTTATATTAAGGTGAAGCTTTATTGTTTTACTCCCTATGCCACATGCTGAGGCATTCCACTCCTGGCTGAGCTGAGTTTTTGAGGGTGGACAGAAAATTATTATGAAAACCATGCTCAGGTGTGGTGCCAATGGTAACCAACTGTGCCATTATTAGGCACAGAATACCTACCCCAGTATCTATGGTGCCTGTTCAAGTCAAAATACCGTATAGACTTATTATGTAAGGGCCGCACTTTTCTTTCACAATTTTGACGAGGTGTGGCCCTTAGACGGAACAAAACCTTTCAGTCAAAATGGTGCCGGCACAGTCGGCGACTACTGCACACCATGGATCCCCGGATGTACCACTGCATTAGAGGTCTACGCACACGCGCAGCTCTCACCATCTTGCCATCGATGCGCAAGCGTGGCACCGAGCCACTGAATGCGATTGCTTCTCCGATAGATTTTTTTTTTCAAATTTTGGGCTGCCAAGTTGGGAGTGCGGCCCTTACATGAGTCTATACGATAGTGCACTGTGTGGCAACTGGTCCGTCCAGCATTAGTTGCAATGGTGCCACATGACTTGTCTATATACATGCACACCTGATCATGAGGTGCTGACATTGACCAGATACGAGTGCTGTCAGTGCCAATAAGATTCATAATGGTTGAATTTTTATGGTACTCTCAAAACCTCTTCGTGTGCAAAAGATGCACACTACATGCTGTCCAAGTCTACGATGGTAACTTGCACCTCCAAGGTTTGGCTGCACCCCTGCCCCTGGTTTTTTAAGTTCATTAATTTTGATGCAGCATTCAAATAATATCTGCTAAAGACCCTTTTGATGGCAGCTTCTAGAAGCTTTATGAAATGGCGCTGATTGGCATAACTGGCACAATATTTCCACAACTGCAGTATGGTGTCGACCTTAGCCTGGCTCTCTGCAGTATCTTGCGAAGAGATTTAATACTTGACTGCTAAAATCTACAGCAGCTAAAAGTTCCGGAGCTAGCTTAAAGGGACACCAATAAGAAAAACAAGTTACACTCTATTAGCGAATTGTGCTTCTTTAATACTAAAAATGCCACTCGTACTGCCAAAGGAAGGTTGATAAGCTAGAAAACATGCAAAAACAACAGATGGGTGGCAACGCTGCTTTGAAGTTTCTGCACCAGTTCGCCATGACATCATGGATTTTGATGGAATCTAATCAGGCCTACTTATTATTATTAGTAGTAGTAGTAGTATTCATCGTAAGGTTCGTAACAGCGCAACACAAGACACGGACAATAAGAATAAATAACAACAACACGGCACTGACTCTCAACGGATATTTTATTGAAGAATCGTCTAACATATATAGGTGCCAAGTTCAAAGAACCATGACATGCGCGAGGCACAGAGATACATCAAGGCAGCTATGATGAACGTACGCATAATCAAGATTGACAAAAGTAACAAAATTCCTTGTCATGAGGAGCGATAGACGGTTCGCTGATACATGCCTTGTCCCTAACCTTTATATTGTAAGCCTCAGCAATTTCTCTTGTTCATTGGCTCGCGTGTTTAAAGATGACAGCAGTTTTTTTTTAAAAAGAGGTGACGCCACGACTTGCAATGCTCCAGAAGATGAAGTGGCACAACCCCTTGAAGAAATAGCTAGTGCTCCCCAAGTCGAACATTCACACAGCATTTCGTTTGTCCCACATACTCTCTACCACAAGATAACGGAATGGCATACACAACCTGCTTAACACATGTGATGTGCCCGTTCGAATGATTGACAGTGCACTTTCCCTTTACTTACTTATCCTTCAGCATATTGTCAATTATCGGACATATGCAACCTATCTTATGTTTCGCAGAAAAACAAACATAGATGCCGTATCTGGAACGTTCTTTAGCCCATGTGCCAACTTGTGTACATACAGTACTACTGCACGTTATCTTTTTTCCTCTGATTTAGTTTTTCCACCTCTGTCATTTGGAGCATTGGAGCACTAGAGCATTGCAAGTCGTGCGGTTGTCACCCCTTTTTAAAAAAAAACTACTGTCATCTTTAAACACGGGAGCCAATTGACAAGAGAAATCACTGAGGCTTACAATATAAAGATTAAAGACAAGGCATGTATCAGCGAGCCGTCTATCGCTCTTCGTGACAAGATATTTTTGTCAATCTTGATTATGCGTACATTCATCACAGCTGCCTTGATGTATCTCTGTGCCTCGCGCATGTCATGGTTCTTTGAACTTGGCACCTATATATGTTAGACGATTCTTCAAGAAAATATCAGTTGAGAGTCAGCGCCGTGTTGTCGTTTTTCCTTCCTATTGTCTGTGTCTTGTGTTGCTCTGTTACAAACCTTACAATGAATCCTAACCAACTGGCCCAACTTGCCATCTTGATGTAGTAGTAGTAGTAGTAGTAGTAGTAGTAGTAGTAGTAGTAGTAGTAGTAGTAGTAGTAGTAGTAGTAGTAGTAGTTATTTGGATCAGGAGCAGCTACAGAAGGGTGTTATGCCCATGCTGAGGGGGCCCACAGTGCCTTCAAAACGGAAAGGGTGGGAGAGAAATGGAGGAAAAGGAAAGGGCTGGTGTAGGGATGGGGGAGCAGTTATTATGGTGTGTGGCTCCAGAAGTGTGCAGTCACTTCATGGTAAAATGTACGCACAAAGGTTGCATCAGTTGGAAACGACGTGATAGTAGCAGGGAGAGCTCACTAGAGACGCACTGCAGTTTAAAGGAACGCGAATGGCAGCGGGTAGTCCAGCAGGTAAAGGTGGACTACACTGTACTTGAAAGAAGCCACAGTCTGAGCACAGTAATTATGAAAGGGAAACCTTTTCATCCAACCAACAGTAGCCAAAGCTACAAAGGAAATCCATGCAAATTTCTCAAAATAAAAACTTCACAGTCAAAGAAAAATTTGTCCTGGTTCGGCTATCGAATCCGAGACCAACGCCTTTCCAGGGTGGTTGCTCTACCACCTAACTAACCAGGAAGCCGGCAGATCGCAGCGCGAGACCGAATTAATTGACAACTCGAAGTGCAGGGACACAGAATCCTGCAAATCAAATGATTTGCAATAAACATAGCATTTTGAGAACCTTTACTGCACAAGGATGGCGAACCAAGCGAGTTAGCACACAGTAGATGTCAACACAAAAAGAGGACGGGACCAGCGCTGTTTGACAGTTGTCGGACAGCTGCTTGTCCTGTCATACTCTTTCTGTGTCGTCAATTACTGTGCATTGCAATCATGGGTGAACTTTTACTGTGCCACAATGGCTCAAATACGAGAAAATATGTTGAAATCCATGTCATCACATTTGCATAGCGGCTCTGGTGCTTTGTTGCAAAATTCAATAAATGAAAGTTTTAACTTTGTTTTCTCTTCTAGTAATGAACTTCTTGGTGCCAAATTAACGGAAACTGAGTTTTGAAAGAATTCTTGATCAGTCTAAGCTGATGTAGTGTTTCTCTTTAGTGTCCCTTCACTATTCCCCAGCTGGATCAATTTGCTTTCAGAGAGCTGCTGATTGAGTGGATCTTCAGTTATGAGGAACACTACAAATGTTTTCCACCCCGATATTCACTACACTAATTGCATTAAAATGCACGAAAACAGGAAGTGGAACCTGTGCTTTGAGAACAAAGTGGAGCTAGAACGAACATATATTCAGTGCAATAGGCAATGCACAGTCATTCCTCACATCCACAGAGCAGATGCTTCACTGCGCAGCACAGGTCTTGTAGCAGCCAACTATAATGCCCACCAAGAACTGCAACAATTTTTTCAGCACTGCCAAAAGCAAAAAAGTTGAAGCCATTAATGAGGTACAGTTTTTCTACAGTGACCTGTTATTCTAACAAACTTAAAACATGTTGCACTTACCACTGCTTAATTTTCTCTAAAATTTTACACTGCATATATTGGTCTATATAGTTGAACAAACCACACACACCTACTAACAGTTATTTGATTATTAAAAGCAAAAACTGCCATGAACTAGGCACAGTCACTGTGAATGACAGTGAACTGGTCCCCAACTAGATAATCTCATCATAAAAAAGTTTTCAAATTCAATCTTGACTCAAGTTACACTTGGAATAGCAAATATTCCACACATGCAGTTTAAAAACAGCACTGTAGCACGCACCTATCAGCAAGTTGACATAAAATGCCTCCAAATCTCGGTCAGTGACGAACCAAATGAGTAGGCATGACACGAAGAGCCAGGGGATGCCATGTGCTGAGTACTCAAGCATCTGCATCGTGGGCCGGTAGTGGGCCAAAGGTGAACCATTGTTTGAGGCCAGGAACAGGCCACTCGAGAGGTGCTCATCAGCAGCCTTCAGCTGCAGTAGCAGAGGGTGCTGTTTCCAACCAGACATGGCCCAGCTGCCACTATCCTGCATGACACAAAAGATCAGGTGCGAACTTACATGACAGTAACCACTTAACCAGGATCTAAAACCACATACACTGCCTTTATTAAAGGAGATGTAGACACTAGGAGCATGAGCGAGAAACCTGGCTGTTTTGTATTGCACCAGTGAAACCTCTGGTGCTAGAAGCTCTATAGAGCAAGGACAACAGTTTTTTTCACTCTTCAGAACTTTCTAGCAGTGCAGCTGTTACAGGAGGTCAACTAGGTGCAACGGGATAGCTATGGTCATGCACTCAGTGGCTGTGTTTCTTCCAACAAAGGCTGTACATAACCTAAAAAATATCAGACTAAAGTTAAATCACTTGGCTGCACACAGAGCACAGCACTCGGTACCATATTTTCTTGAATTTACATGGCTCCTTCTTTGAAGGGCAGAGGAGACTGAGGGAGGGGGTGTGGTGAAGCGCCCCAACGGATTTATGCAACCTCATATACTAAAGACAGTGTCATGCATTATGTGGCACAGAACCTACCACAGTCTCCTCCAATCTATCGAGCCACAAACAATCAACGGCAAACAATAGCTACCTTTAGCAAACATGCAAGGGTTCTGCTTAACAGCATACAGGTTTGAAAAAGCACACACTTTGCACAAGGACAAAAGGGAGACAGATATGGTATTTTTCATCCTTGTGCAAAGTGTGCACCTGTTTAAGCCAACAAGTATGAACTGGCTATCCCAGCAATTTTATGCTTAATAGTGTTTGCTGTTCCAGACACTGCACACACACATGCACACACACACACACACACGCACGCACACACACCGAACTTTGGCCTTTTGCTCTTTGGGTGTAGGCTTCTGCATTGAATACATGACAATCAAAGCCCATAAAGAGCATGCTTCATTTTACATCCGAGCATGACATTGTGCGTCATGCCACTATAGAAGCACCCTCAGGTGCAAGCATGACGTCCGCTTTGCTCTATCTCCTAAATTGCATCTCAGACTCAATCTACACTCTTCTGCCACTACGAACTCCCAATGCACTGCCTCGGCCTACTCAAACCCTGCCAAATATTTTCTAATCGTCTGTCAGAGGTCTTGCAACCCCCAGGACTGTTTAGAGGGACTACCCCATCATTGTGCAAAGTTTCAAGCTGCAATATATATATGTTTTTTTTTTTTTTTCACAGTGATTGATTAAAAATTTTAGAAGCCCCCTGGAGCTCCCCCAAATGGCACTCTTACAATTTCTGAGTCTTAAGAATTCCACATGATGTTTCAATTTTAACCAGGGAACTCTTACGAAATCTACCCCAGTAGCTACAAATATTTTTCTCAAACTACAGCAATTTTCATCCTGATATATTGAGAAGAGTAGCAGGCTAGAGGACTTTCAGCTCAGGCTGACCCGTCTGCTTTTCCTCAAATTTCTCTGTTTCATTCTATTGTTAGTAATTGTTTAAACACAGGGCATCTCGCTCCACCTTGAACTTGTCATGCAGCACACCAAAAAGACATAACACCCTGGAATGAAACCTTAACACATGATGCTGTAAAAGAAATTGCATTTGAGCCCCGTCTACCAATGTCATGGCGACATTGTTGACGGAATGCAGTCTCAGTTTGGTGAAATGAGAACATTTGGTTATGGTATGTTGATAGTAGCAGCTCAAGCAATGGCACAGACTACATGTCTAGTGCAGCACATGTGAATGATTATAAAGGACTGTGGTTATGGCGAGCAACAATTTCTCTAGACAACCATAAGTTTTCTTTGAACTGCTGACTTTTGAGTTTCTCTATGATAGGAATGCATTTCTTGCTTGGACATTGCAAAATTATTTTATTTGCTTTGAACCTAAGCATTGTCCTCAACTTGGTCATTGTAGACATGAAAAAAAGAGAGAGGAAGGGGCAGTTAGCTGTCAGAACATTGCGTGAAATTAATTTTGCATAGCATGTGGTTCTTCAGCCTGCTGAAACAGTTCATGCATAATAATCGAAAGAACTCTCATATGTGGAACATAAGCTGGCAGCAAAGGCTGTTGTGTTAGAGGGAAAGCTTGAGCCAAGCACTGGTGTGCTCTAAAGAAATATAAAGGGATATCGATATTCTGCTTCAATCAAGATGTTGATATGCAAGTATACTTGGTGACAACCTATAAATTCAGTACATGCTCTGCCCACAAAACCGCAGGGCACCTGCCCTCCATGCTTCCACTCTCTGAAACATAATGCCCAAGCGTGGTGAAGCCAGCGCTTGCCCCCAACTTTGACTCTGCTCTGCAGAGCCGTGCCAGCTAGAATCTGCTCATAGCTTAAGTGCTATTGCTCTGCTAATGTAAACGCTAGGCTAACTAAAAAATAAAAGCTTGTTGTTTCTAGATAAAATATTACGTTTGACTGAGCGCTGATACCACGATCGGCCATAAAGCTTGCTGAGACATACAGGTTTAATCGAACAGTGACACAAAGATAAATCTGTATGGATAATTAGCCATCTTACACACGCAGGAAAACAGAAAGCACTCGGCTTTATGAAATGAGCAAACGTAATTGGCTGGTGTATCTATACAAATTCTCTTTGAGTTGGTCAGTGGTACATAAGCCACTGCATTCTTAGGTTGTCGCTGACTATAGGTGATGGCATGTTAACAGAAGCTCCATGAAATTTCCCACAGGGACTTGCCAGCGAACCATCCTGAAAAACAACAATCTAACCAGAAATCTAGTAAGTCTGAAAAGATTCTTGCTTTACATCTTTGACTTCAGTTGCAAGTCATGCATTTATCTGCACATGTGCTCCAGCCTTCGTTAACTTCCATTTAGAGAAAAATTTATTTGATTCTCATAGACCAAGCATATGGTTGCATAACATGATGAAACGCTACTGTTGATATGGTCTACACAAGTGTTTTACAAGCTGTATCATATAGTAATGGTATAAACGACCTTGCATATTTTTACCAAAATGAAGGTCTTACTTTCATTTGCTCTTGTTGTGGAGTTCTTTTAAATAGGGTCGTTAAAAAAAGGTCGGTATATGTGTTTAAGGGTTGAGGCTACTCTCCTAAATGTGACTAGCATCTATAAAAAGCAGGCTTGAAGCTAGGCTGTTGATGTTGCTTTGAAACCAAGTTATGCAATGGGTATTATTTGGCGACTTTCAATATTTGTTTTTAATAGTCAATGACATGGCCTACGGATAGGATCACAATTAAGTTTAAGCGGTAACAGTACTCAGCACGAATGGCTGCAAATTATCCTGTGCACGAAAGTTAATGTTTTACGGTGAACATCACTTCATCACTGCAACTTCCGTGCTTTCAATTACATTTGCCTCCTCTGATTACGCCACTCTGCAAGTCATACGCACAAAACCAAGCTTGTGAACTGCTCATAAATAAGAGCACCCTTTATGCTAGTTTCCTACATTATTTTTCCAAGGAATATGCATTCTTTAAGAGTCAATGTGCACGATGAATTATTGCAATTTACTTAACCCGCGACCGGAGCACAGCGAAAACTCGTTTATGACAGCTTGAGCACCGTTCGCGCTCGTTCCCTATATTTTCTTTTATTTTTGCAAGTATGTTCCTTCTCCTATGATCCTTTTTATTTCACTATGCTCAGTGAAGCATAGCGGATTTCTTACCTGTGAATTACGCACAACGAAAAAAACTCACGGCAACAAGTAACTACTAAAAATCCGTGTGAATCCGTGTGTGCAGACGCTTCACCTTGACTTCGCTTGTTGTTATATTGCACGGATAATTTCGCTTATCTGGTAAACAGCTTGACGAATGAAAACATGCCGTCAACTCGGCCTACTCGCATTGCGGACCGCACTATTTCGCAAAGCCCACCATGCACGCTTTTCTGTTAAAACACCTTCACATTAGCATAACCACGCAAGTGAAACCTGAACAGGTGAAAAGAATCCGGCGAAACGACGCAGAGCCGCTAAACGAAACTGCGTCATATTAGAAAACAAGGTGTATACATGACACTACAAAACATGCCAATAAGTATGGAAAACATGAGGTGAAGCATTACCTTAAATACTTCCCACAACCTTCAGCACAGAGATCACACGGAGAACAAACAGCGCATAAAGCAACATCCAAAAACAAAACAAGCCGGTAACCTGGTGGCTAGACGACTTTCAATTTTGTCCTAAGTAGAAATTATTTGAACATAAGATAAACAAAATTTTTACAGAATATAAACATTCTAGTTACCCTAATATTCTGTACAAGCAGTAGTTATTTTAATGATACTCAAAGCATAATTTTTTCCGCCCAAGTGATATATGGTATGTTTATAAATACAGCAACTTTATCTGACATCTCTGACATTATGTTTCCATGGTTTCCGGCGCGAAGTAGCCAGCAGTTTGGCGCTTAGTAGCCGTAGTGGTAGCAGCGGCGCGCGGAGGGCGCGCTTTTTTGTGAAAGTTGAAAACTCTGTAGTCGTCTCTAGCTGCTGTAGAAAGCAGAACACAGGAAGTTTTGTTCTGCAACACGCTCAACTCCAGTATTTGCCATTTGATGGCCATAAACGGTCTAAACGTTACAGGCACTTAGAAGGAGCCTCATTCGGCCGTGTCGACGAGCGAGACGAAATGGACTACGGTGACTACGACGAGTACGACGACCTCTACGCGGATGAATTGGAGCTCGCGGATGAGCTCCACAGCAGTGAGTTCCACTTTGGCTGATCGATTGATGGGTCATAAGTTATTGCCTTCAACGCATATGACCATCATTCGTTCTTTTATTTATTATAAAGCAAATCTTTGCCTAGACCTCAGGGGCTTGTTTGGCCGGGCTGCTGCTGGGTCAATCGGTACCTCGCCGTATATATGTGCAGATATATAGATACACGATATTTGCGCACCTGATGCAAACTCCAGCAAATCGGCTTATATAACACTGAATGTTGACCTACAAAGTAGTACCAGTGAGCGCACATCTGTTCTGAGCAATATATAAAGCAGTAAAGCTCACCGGTATCTCTAAAGGACATAGAGCTTTTAATCGAATAGCTCATGATATTCAACGACTTCTCTGATTTTCTTAAATTTCTTGTATTTGTGCGGCCCAAACTTAGCCAACCGAGCGCCAGCGGATGCTCTGGCTTAATATGTAGCACAAAATTTTGCCCACTAATTGTACCAGTGAGTGTACCTCTGTTAATTAAAAAAAAAATCGCGACATAAGACCTGTACACATAATGTCGACTAATAGACATCTCTAAACCACACAGACCTCTTACTGGAACAGCACTTGATATTCAATGGCTTCCTTAATTATCTTAAATTTCTTATATTTGGGCTACCCCATTCTTGAACCCTTGAGTATGTGCCACTGGGCATGTGCCAATTCTTGGCCAATCCTCCAAAATGGATATGTGCTATAGTGACACAAGGTGTATAAAATTCTTAAAAGTATTTAGATAAGTACCATACTTCTCTGTACATATGCCTCTCATCACCATTATTTCCTTGACAAGTATCAAGCATTGCCTTAATTGTTATTGTGACATTGGTGTCTTGATGTCTCACAATGTTTATCTGCCTCATTTGGTGGTTACATTTCAGCATAGCTTGTGAGCGGTGTAGTGTGTAAACATGAAAATTGCATGGAGATTACACATTGCATAGGATGAAAGTAAACAATTGTCCACATTGCATTTAGTTGTATAGCATTTAATAAACTGGTTTTACTGAAGATTCACATCACATAAATTTCAGTGTGCATTGGATCTCGCTGAATGTATTTTTTTGTGCTTGCAGAAATTTTTCCATTGCACCTGCAAGATTCTTGCACAAACGAAGTGCGGGAGAAGTGCTTATACCCCACATGTAATTATTATCGAGTGTGGCCTTAAACATTTGTTATTTTTCTGAAACGGTTTTAGTTTTCTTGGCCGTGTTTCATCCTTCCGCGATACTGCACATCTCAAAGCCAAAGTGATAAATTTGGCTTTGTGAATTTGGCCCCTTGTGAATGCTCAGCAGCTGTCCAGAATGTGATGCTTCAGGTTGACCTCACAGTTCTCTGCTTGTATCTTATCCTAACATATGCAATCACTTTTCAGAAGTTCTATCTGTAGGGATATTAACTTGTCTTACAAACTTTCTTTTAATGATGTTCGTGATGTAAGACAGACACAGACAGAAAAGAAGGGATGACCCAAGTGCTCATATTCCAACTCACCCTGTTTTCTTTTCTTGTCCAAACTTTCTTTTACCTCCTGTGTTTGTCGACTTCCCTTCTTAAATGTTCTTGAGGAAATATAAAAATGTAGTAATTACTGTGCATGCACTGACTCTTGTAAATTCTGTGACGTTTGGGAATTGTAGCATGATTCTCTGGTGCATAAATGGCTAAAATATTGTATGCAAGTGGAAAAGCTTGCATGATATTCATACACTCCCATCTAAAATATTTTTCTTTGGTGTCCATATTTCTTTAAAACATTTTGACTGTTTGGATGCACTAGGAGGAAGAATACATTTTACTGAGAGACATGGGCTTGTATGCACGAAGCCACTTTTACTTTTAATAGCTAAACTATTACAGATTTAACTATAAGCAAGGTTACACAATGTGACTTGAAATACTTGTTATGTAGTCATTATAAAAAAAAAACAACTTGCAGGGAATTTTACTGAATTCATTGTTAGGAATCTTTGCTGCAGCACATAAAGGCATGGGGATTAGCTGTCATGTTGTAAGATAATCATGTCGAACTCTAGCGCAACATTGTAGTTATCATAATCAGAATTGTAATCATGGAACTAGTTGGAAAATTATACTATTGTATAATACCATTACACTTTATATTGAGTGCTTCAATTTACATGGCAGGAAACATTATTAGAAAGTGAGAAATAAAATGAGTGGAGCACCTTATAATGAACCACAGAACACATGAAAATTCTTTAATACATTCAATGGGGCTCATATATATGTGTTTCAACCCATGTATATCATATTCCTGTTTTGCAGTGTAATCGTGAATTTATTGTACTTGGCATTTTCGTAAAGCAAAAGCAAAATACCCCAGGGACCTTTGAAAACGAACAGCATATTTAAAATAGTCAAACGGCAGACAATTGCTCCTTAAGTGAAGTCTTGCTTAATTCTCACCGTGTTGCACCCAACTACCACTTTCAGGTCAAAAGACCAGATTGTGTCATGTGGTAACAAAAATAACAAAATTGTTTAATTATTACTTCATGTAAAAATAATAAATGGCCACATTTCTCTGTCTACAATAGTTACAGAACACTGCCAATGCTGCCATTGTGAATGAAAGCAGATACATTATGGTGGTGGTAGCAACTTCCGAGTGAGTTTGAGATAATGAACAAGTTAGATGTGCGGTTGTGTTCAATATGAGCTGCAACACGGTGCCCGTGGTCGAAGGGGCTCCAAGAGTGCACGGCAGCGCCGACATGTGAAAAATTAGTGAACTAAGCATTGTTTCAATTTCCTGGATTTATTAAACCAATTTTTCATATATTGGCGTCACCATGCAGTCTTGGAGCCTCTTCAACCATGGGCACTGCTCATATTGGACGTGTATATCACATTGATAACTTTCATATAGTTCAAGTTGTTTGATAACGAGCTTACACTTGCTTATCGAAGTTCACTATTATTGGGCTTCACAGTAGCTCAGGTTGAGATGATTATTTAAAAACTTAACAACTTAATATCAAGTGTTACAATTTACTTGGTGAGAAAGAAACATGCAAAAATTTTTTCGTTGCAGTCAAAGTAAAATATGAGTAGGGCACCTTGTTTTTGGGATAAAATCCGATAATGTATTTAACTCTTTTTACACCACAAGCTAGTGTAATGCACGAATTACTTAAACCCATTTCTCTTAGAAAAGTAATCTTCCAGGAAACATAGTTGTTGAATGGCAGAGTAACATTATGCAAGTGCTCAAATTGCCATTTCAGGGCCTTTTTAGTGATAAGCTTCAGCTAAAAGCGCAGAGAAGAGTTAGAATGGCATGCTTCGGCTGCTACATTCGGACCACCTTGTCATTGTTAATCAGCATTAACAGAAACTATTCAACTACGTTTCATTTTCATTTCATTTATTTCTGAAAGTGCCTAAGAACAGCTCTACACCGTAGTATTGGTGCACTTATGTTACACAGAAAACAGAAAAACAATACCGAAAACCTGAAAGAAAGTGGTACAAAGTGCAACAAAAATTGAAATAAATCAAAGACCAAAGTCAGATAAAGAGCAAATACAAGAGCTGAAAATACCAAGATCATAACGCAAAGTATTTTGTTGTGTTACAAGACGTATTATAGCACTAGAGATGCGAGCTAAATTCACGTAGAAAATGCTGGGATTACGTAAGTTTGGGCGAGGGGGCACGCAGAACGTTACGGCAGACAGTAACCGTGGACAGGAGAAGGGGTTGTGAATTAATTTATAAAAGATTAAGTAATCACAATATTTTTGCCTTATTTCTACGGGTCTAATATTAAACATGCACAGTGCACGCTCTTAGGCATAAAATACACGGCGTCCCATAAATTGATCGTACAGGATACGAATGAAACATCACAGCACATTCAGTTTTTGCCAAATTAGTCAAATTACACTTCCATACAAGAAAACAATGCAGTTGACATTCGTAACCTTTTTTGTCATTCTTGATATGAGACCCTAACTTTCTGTAGGATGCATTAACAATGCTTCAAATATGTTCTTTGAAAGTTAGTTGGGAGTCACCAATACTATGACCTAGCAAAGACTGTCAAATGAGCACTGTCTTCTTGCTGTTTTCTAAAAGTACAATGACACCATTCAAATTTTATTGATGAGTTGTGCAGAAATTCCAGCACATACTATATGTTCCAAAGTGACCAGTACAGTTACAAAGGGTGCCTATTATCAAGGGGAAAGTCAAACTAAGGTGTGAAAATTATCATCCATCCTGCACCCATTCGAAAAATGCAACCAGAGGCAGTTGTTGGATGATTATAGGCCTCTTGTGACCACATACTCGAAAAATTGGAAGTGTAACCCCTGTATTCAGAAATGCAACTTCGCTTCAAGTCCGTGCTTGACTTAAGTTAAGTGACGCCTATTGTGAACGCGCCGAAGCAAACGCAATGAGTGTACAGGGCATGTTCACACCAGGCGTCCTATAAATCAAGTCAAGCATGGGCTTCAAGCTAAGTTGCATTTTTGAATACGGTGGTAAGAAAAAAAAAAAGAGGAACATGAGTGTCGGCAAGCACGTCTTTGAAGAATTCTCTAACTTGTGTGCGAAAATGAAGAATGTTCTGTCCTGCAATAGCCGAATGCTTTTTATTTTTCTTTTAACAAAAATAGCCCAGACAAAACTGAATTCTCAATTGGTTCTCAGGAAAAACCTGGTTTGTCCCTGTATAAAGAGACAATACGCAAAAAGATACAATAGGCTCTTGCTAAGATCAACTCAAATGGACTGTGAAAATCATTCACCTTATGAGGGGTTCGTCTTAATGAAAGTGATCTGCAGAAGTAAAAATCAATTATTCCTGGAACATGAAAATGTGCTGAATGTAAAACAATAAACTTAAACAGCATTAAAAACAAAAGGCAGATGTATGAAGAGAGGTGTTGAATTTTCATGATACAAAGTATTGCTTTACACAACTGTTGCTCAGTCGAGTGATTGTTGCTTGTTGGTGCTGTGCAAACCTTTGCATTTGCACAAAAAGCTGACATCTCACCTAACTTGCTAAAACATTCTTCAGTTCTCTTATGTTTGAAACAAACTGCACCAAAATATTTCAGGCATTTTCAGCTGGTTCTTGTACAAGGTTCCTGGTCAGTGTCCTCACAAAAATTATAAGCCTGCAAAGGCAGCCTGAGGACCTTCTGAAATAACGTTTCAGTAGTGCCAGCTCTGCAGTTTTTCATGTCATCGTTCGATGCTTGAATAGCTGTATGTGCCCACAGAAATACCATGTATGTAGCTTCTCATGTAGCTAGCAGAATTGCCTCCCTAATGTCGGCTGATCTGGGCCTCTCGTTGAGCTGAGTCCAGATGTCAGTGGCGGCGGCACAATTCAGCTAAGCGAATCAACAGTTGTGTTTAGTGAGCGAAAAACCAAACAAATGTTTACAATTTGTTCCTCATATCCAAAAACTTGCCTTAATTGGGTTTGTCTTAATGGGAGTCAACTGTAGTGCCCAATTTTTATCCCTGGATTTTGAAGAATATAAAATCCTCCAAATGAATTCCCCTAAATACGAGGGTAAAAATCTTGATATCAGGTATAGCAAGCTGTTGTGTACATAGAGCATTATTGTTCTATATCTGTCTGTCTCCCAAGAAAACACAGGTGTTAATTGAACATCTGATGGGCATATTTTTTTTTACAAATTGTAAATAATTTGCAGAGGTGCCTCCAAATATCTGTCAGACTTTCTGTAGAGAGTGCAAAACTGGTGATGTGTTGGGCGTCAAAGAAGATTATTTGGTTCCAGTGGGAAGAGACGAATCCTGTGGACATACCTGTGGTGCTCCTTAGTTGGCTGCGGCCCCACTAGATACACGAGTCCCACATATTTTATGTAGTGAAATTTGATTTCACTGAAGCATCCACAACAGCAGTACACTCACATAAGCTGGTCAATTTCATTCTCACTATATACCAGCAGAATTTCAGACCTCTAATATTACTGACATATGAAAAACAATTAGCAACTTTTTATTAATAAGGTTAGCCAATTATAAAATGCTTGAAGGTCTTGTAATTGGACATTTTGGACTACAAAGATCTCTCATCTAAAGTATTTTGCAATGTTCAATATTCTTATTTTGGCACTGTTCCACATGATATGTCTATGTGATGTAAGTGGCCGTAGGGCACTGTTTGTGTATGTCAGTCTGGTTTGTACCAGACTGACATACACTTTTTTTTTTCATTTATTTACCCTAAGGTCTTAATGTGGGGCATTACATGGGGGGACATAATCAAAACATAAGAGAACAAAAGTAACAACGCCAGTAAAAATCTATAAAATAAACAGACCAAACCAGATAGTCAAAGTAATTAAAACAAAAGTAAAAAAAAATCTGTTACCATCAGCAATGTGCAAAAGTTATCAATTTTAATTTGTATGGATGTTTTGTTGAATGTTAGACTGTTAAGGAGTTAACTGACGAGTGTGGCATAAATAAAACGAAGTGAGAAAAGAAAGCTAGACCAGTCTGTTCCAACCATCTCAACATTTTTTATAATTATGGTGGGAACTAGTATTGGGAGGGTGAAATTATCTGTACAATCTATGTTTACCCATGGAAATCACATATCTGGGTTGTTTGCTACAGCTAAACCATACCCACATATTGAAATGCTTGTTAGTCAACTTGGGGCATAGTAATTGTGGAAAATCTGTATGGAAATGCAAATAGAAAGCATTCAAGTAGGGGATCTATATTATATTGTTGGCTGTACAGTTATACTGAATTCATTTATTGCTTCTTTAGAACATGTACTGAGGCTATTCTAAGTGTATTGATTTATTTGCAAAATAGTGTATTCTTTTCTCCACTTTAAACAGATGCTCCACCATCACTGCCTTCTGGTCGTGTGCTTTCTGGTAGAGATGATGTGTCAGACCTGGATACACCGCGGTCGAGCTCCTCAGGGGCAAAAAGGACTCTGGATGAACCTGATGGGAGTTCACGACAAGATGCAGGTACTCCTACTCTTGGTAAGTTCCTTTATTCTTGCTTTACAGTAATAGTTGTTATTGCCTTGCTCCACTAGTTGTTTTGATGTCCATCACTGGTGCAGGTGTCTGCTGATGTCTGTCGCATAAATGCCAAAGTGGTTTGCGAAAAGTGTATAAAAAAATAAGGACCCAGAGTGGATTCGAACTCCAGTCCCAGAGAATGGCAGTCGGAGGTCTTGCCTCTCGACCACTCCACCACTACTGCACCAGAGAAAAATACTGCAAAATGCAAAAGGCAGGATAGGAAAGAGAAGGAAGAACTCGTGTCTCTCCACTCATCACCAGAAAGCACCAATTCTATAACGAATGAAGTTTTCTTCTTCATGACAGAGATTGCTCCATGCTCACCTGCAGGTGTTTACACCAACCAATACTGCACGAAACTGTGCAAGGCTTACTACACTTCCTATTTCCTTTCATACGGGGCTACAGCAGAAATTAATGATGCAGCTGGAGAGCTATGATAGGGGCTGACACCATGCTCTGCATCTGATCTATAAGCCAGCACTGAGCTGAAAGAATTCATATGAAGTTAACAGTAAGAAGTGAAAGGCAGGATAGGAAAGAAAAGGAAGAAGACATGTCTGTCCTCTTCTTTACCACTGGGGAGCAGCACCTCCGTAAACGAAGACGACATGGACCAGAGTTAACGTTGAAAAAGGTTTTCTTGAAAGCATATTGCTCACGCACATTTCTGAATGTTTACTCCAACCATCACCATGTGAAACAGTGCAAGAATTGCATGTATAATATTGTGCCAGCTTTTCATGGCTTTGCCCTCTTGGATTCTCCGCTGTGTAGCTTCCACCGTGCTAGCGGAGACAAAAAGAGAGAGAATGACGGGTATCGGTGCGATAATTCCACTTAAAGTTGAAAGATTTAAAAAATGTTTGCAGCACGAGGTTCATGCAATGACATGCTTTAATAGTGAGGCCATTCTATGATTAGTTAAACAAGTGTTTCAGGGCCCCTTTAAGAAAACATGAAGTTGTGATAGGCAGTTTCAACCAGATCTAGTAAGCTCGTACAAAAGCTTTCCTAGGTTCAACCTTCAAAGTGGTTTGTCATGAGTTATGGAGACATTAGCAAACAAAACGTTTGCATCATCAACTGTCGTAAAACCAGCAGCTTCTTAATTCCCAAACTAGTGCTTGCCTGGCTGAGCTAGAGGTGTACATGGCAGTCCTCAGAGCCAGTTTCATGCTCAGTCCATGGGCCATCGGGTTCTCCTATGTCTTGGGTACGAGCCTACTCTGCTACATGCAAAGCCTAATGTCTGCTTGGCTAACAATTGCAAAGTTGCTTCCTCTCAAAACAAAGTTGTGAGCTTGCTGTAAAACCTATTGGTATGCATGTGCTATGTACATTGCACTGTTGTGCTACAATGCACTGCTCAAGACCCCTCGGGAATCATGTGACTCATTCCCCTCCTCCCAGAAGCTAGCTTTGGCTCGGGCCAAGGCCTAGCAACCCACTTTAAAAGCGAAAGGTTGCACGGCTAAGCTTGAGGGCGTGGAATCAAATCTTGGCCGCCATGGCTGCATTTCGATGGGGGCGAAATGTAAAAACGTCTGTATACCCTAGGTGGTCAAAATTAATCCAGAGCTCCCCACTACGGCATGCCTCATTATCATATTGTGGGTATGGCACGTAAAACCCCAGAATTTAATGTAATTTTTAAAAGTAAGAGGCACAATGACAGCTACGTCTCCCATATTCCACAGCCATGATTTTTTTCTGAGGAAAGTACTAGATCGGCAGGTTTTTTGGTTACTGTTTCATTGTGGCTGTGCCAGAGGTCATCTCGCCAATGAGAAAATGCCAGGCAGAGAAGCGCATGGCACAAACTTTCTCATGAGCCTGTGGGCTGGAAGACCATTAGGCTGTGAGAGTTCTATCATTTGCCAGATGGTGTCTCCTACGACATCGCAGCGAAATTGAATGGAAGGCATCGTTTAGTAGGAGAAGGGCAGTCTCATAAATATCTGGTAAGCCAAGAACCAATATTACGATTGTAATCATACCAGCATCACTGGCAGAAGGTGACCTTGTCTTTTGTACAACTCTTGTACTCTGATGTGGCCAGAGGGATTTATTTCAAGCTGGTTCCAAGGCAGACTGGTCCTTTTCCACTTTTTCATTCAACAACTCTCTCGTGATGTTGGTTGGTCAACTACCATCCACCGTAGTCTCCAAAGATCTCACTGTTTGAAGAGGGAGGTGCAGGTTGTCAGGTGGCACTTGGTATGAGCATGGGGGATGAGAGGTGATGTCAAGGAGGGGCAGGGCAGTGAGACAGTGTGAGTGACAGGAGTGATGGAAGTTGTATGCAGGGAAAGTGAGTGGCACCAAGAGGCCTGTCGATAACATAAAAGCTTGTTCCATGACAGCATGATAAAATGTCTTATCAGAATCTGACTGCATGTGCTTTTGGTATTGTTGCTAAAACAGGGGAAATCTGCCATATCAGTGTGAAAAAACACAGCTTCAAAGGAAGATGGACATTTAATATATTTAAAATAGGGGAAGCACTTTTGTTTGCAGCAAAACACTCATGTGAATTATTTGCTCTTATAAATTTTGTGCTACCATACATTTGCCTGATTTTTGTTTTCAGTGCAATACTACCTGTGTGTTTTAGTATATTCTCATTCAAAAATATGTTGAGGTTCTCTTTGCCTTTGTTAAAATTGCAGGCATTATTTCATCCCATCAAATGAAATTTGCAACATAACGATGGACATTGTGATGAAAGACAATATGGCACCAGTGGCTGCTTTTGTATGTCCACCTCCCCCTCCCTATTTTTTGACTGGTTCTTTGTAATGTCCTCATTGCTACTCCTTTTTGTCATCACATGTAAAGCTTGTGAAATGGGTTCTGAACTGAAACAGCTGCAGTGTTTCACTTTAAAACGCAATACTTAATGTCTTTTTCAGAGTCAGTGCGCAAGAAACTGAGGCTCGAAGACGATGCTTCAAACACCCCTTCTGAGTTTTCTTCACCCAAAAAACTCATCATTGACGAATGCAAATATGATGCCAATGGTGCTACATGTGCTACCACTGTGCAAGAAAAAGCCCTTGATGACCTTTCTGTCCCATCACCACCGCCACCTGCCAACACAGAGGAGGAGTTGTTCCAGACACAGTGGGATGATGCCAGCTCGTATGTGCTCACTACTGGTCTAAGGGGTCGTGATGGACGGCTCAAGTTTGTTGGACTTAGGGCTGACAACTGGGCCGATGACGTGGAGGTAAATGGCTGGAGTTCTGTTGCCTTTCATTTGTGCTTGCTTTGTGGTTGCTCAAATGACCTGCATTGCTGGTATTTGGTGTGACCTGGGTAATGCATGATTGTACTAACTCAGCTTAACATGTTGTGAAATCCGGATTTCCCTCAAGTAGATTTCAAACAAACGGGACATATCGGGGAAAGGTGCAAAATGTTTGTTTTAAGTTTTTAGTTGCAAGTATGATGTACAAAGAGAAAATACTCTTAGGGCTGCATTTGAGGGACAAACATGGCAGGTTTAGTGATACAAGAGAATGATTACCGTACTTTCCTATGTATAAGATGCATTTTTAAAAAAATTTTCGTCGGTGCAGTCTTGTTGCTACTGTTGCTACTACGGTGCATCATTGCTACTGATGAGGGCCTCATTGTGCACTACAGTACCAGGAGCTTTTCAGTGAAAAGCACTTGCTGTTGAACAAAAGAATTACCTACTGCTGTCTTTTCAAATGGCTGAGCATTGCTGAGAACACAAAATTGGTATTTGTTCACGGTCTGGGGATATTGGGTTGTGACAGAAATACTATCATAATGGGCACTGGGTGGTCATTGTATGTTGCCACTGGTGCCTTTGCGAACAGTGCCGCGAGTGACAAGGCTGCCCAGCCTAGAATGGTGTGCTAGCAGACAATCCACTTTCTCACAGCATTGCTGGTGCTCTCACCAGTGTCTTTTAGCATCGAACAAATTGCAAGTAGCATGGGCAGCCTGCAAAATGGCAAGCTTTGATAACAGAGCAATTTTGTATGAAAAGCATGTTTACAGTTTGTGATTGGTTAACAGCAAAGCAGTACAATTGAACCTTGTTATAACGAAGTTGCATCTGACGCAAAAATCAAAAATAGCTTCGTTACATTCGATATTCGTTATAAATATACATCTGTTACACTGTAATAGCGGTGAGACAATCTTTATTTCATTTGTTGTATCCATGTTCGTTATAACTGACACGTGTACTTATTTATCCTTTTCCTGGGGGCTATATTTCACTCTATAACTTAAAGTTAGCACAAGATGCACCTGTATGATATATATGCACCTCGAATGTTATTGTTGATTCTATCTGTTGTGTATGTTCTCACTGAACATTGTTTGATCAGATTGTATTCGCGACTCAAATTGTGTGGTACTTTCTGGAAGGCACGCAGGCACCATCGATTACCCTGGAACCTTCGACAAGTCGCGTATAAAAGCCGATGCGCTTGACCTGCAGATCAGATTTTTGATGATCGCCGATTGTGCTCGCCGCTATTGTTGTGCTTGACTGTTTGTTTTTTCTGGGCACAGGTTCACCTAATAAAGAATTACTTTCGTGATTTACAGTTTTCGCTACAGTGTTCTTCACCATCACTACAATGTGACAATATCAAGATTGCCGAGACAGAGCTCGCTGCCCCATGTTACCCTGTCAAGCTGTACATGAGCATAAATCAGCATTACTCGCGGTTTATTCACCCGTGCAATGCAAAGTACAGAAGGTATAGTGAATGTCTGCAGCTGCACAAAGCAAGTAACAGAACAACTACAAAGTTTTTCTGCAATAAAAGGGAACTAAGGACTGCTCCTATAGCTGTGCACCCCTTGGAGATAGTATGTCAACCTCAATAGTGATGACCATTTGTTGCTGTAGATTTAAAAAAAGCTAGACACTTTTATTTTCTTTAACCACTATTAATTTTCTTTCAAGGCATTTAACAGCTTGGGCATTTCCTGCTATAATATATAATTCCAAAATAACCACATTTTCATTTTACATGATTATAAATTATGTTGTAAATATTGCAAAAGAAGTATGAGTGCAGCATTGTTAATGCTGCAATGTTGTGCAATCGACTTTCTGTGTATGAGAAAGATAAATAAAGAACCTGTCATTTATTCCTTGAATACAGCAGTCACATATGACTTGGTATGTTCAAGAATACTTTTCATTACTTGGGGATATGCTCTGAGTAAATTCACATCATCTGGGTATCACAAGTGAGATATATCTTGAATGTTCACTGTAAAGTACATTGTTTCATTACAAATGGGACTGGAAAGGGGCTCCTTAATGCTTTTTTGAGATCATGCTTCAGATCAGTTTACATAAAGACGAACGAAAAAATAAAAGTAGGAAACACCTAACAGGCTATTGGTAGCTATTCAGCTAAGAAATTTCCATACGCAAATGAAAAGTTGCTTTCAACTTGACTTTTAAGAGCCTTGCATCTCCTTCTATTTATTCTTTATTTAAACCCCTTCAATACAGAAACACTTTGAGTTTAATGAGAAGTCAAGGAAGTCTTGCCTAACCCTGTATGAGCCATAGCAACTTTAAGTTAGTTGTGAAACAAACAAATAAAAAAAAGTTTGAAATGCAGTGAAAAATTAGGGTAAAAGAAAGAAAAGTAAATTCTGGAGGTTCTTAATTGACTCAAGCAAATAAAGAACAAAGCCAGAGACCCGGTGGAAGAAGATAGGAAACAAATTTAGAGAAACTACTCAAAGATTTCTGAATGAATGGGGACTGGTACAAAAAGGTTATAGCTGCTCAGAAAATTTAAATAATTTGAAAGCAAGCAGTAAAGCAAGAAAAGAAGTAGTTATGCATATTCTACATACTGTGGTAATATGATGTGAAAGTTTATTTCATATTCGTATTCCTGTGCACTGTGGGAATACAAAGTGAATGTTTCTTTGGTGATTGCAAAGAATGCTGCTTTTGTTTAGAAGGGTTGCAGAGATGTGACTTCCTTCTCTAGTAAATTTCCAACTCATCAAAAAAAAAATTGTCCATGAGCAGCTCACATTCTCTGTGAGTTCTACAGACTTGAAAAATATACAGAACTAGTGCTGGCAGTAAAGGGGTTTAACATCTCGGTCGCATGTTGTAGTTTCTTTGTTTCTTTTCACATGCGTATTTCTCTTCACATGAGCGTTTCTCTTCACATGTCTGCAGTAATTTTCAAGGCCTAAGAATTGTAAAGTGCTACGTATTTTAACACACATAATTTGGTTAGATATATTGTTAACACACACTTGGATTTGCCAGTCATTGCAGGTGTGAGCAGCAATGTTGCTTCCTTATAACTTCAGCTGAAAGGTGCCTCTAGGGGGTGACGCCATTAGCACCATAGTTTTGAGTTTACCACCTGACTAAATATAAAGTATACTTCAGTACTGATGTCGCGGAAAGGGCTGAAACCATTCCTCCGTTTCTTAGTTGCACCCAACTGACAATACACAGAAGCTCAACTTGTCATAAAACGCTCCTTTAATGTTGTGAAATTATATATTTCAGTAGTGAAATATTTTAATGCGTTAGCATTAGGAGTGTCAAAGTGGGAAAAGGTGTACGTGTGTTAAGTGTGGGAAGGTGGTCATGTGATAGAGAGAGAGAGGGGATAGGAGAGCTTAGAAGAGCGTGTATATGTATATGTGTGTGTGTGTGTCTGTATATACAGTATATAGTGCAACTGGCGGTGGTCTGCTCTGGACCTCCATCAGTTGCACTTCGCTCCTCAAAGTGGCAGTACGTGTGTCGAGTGAGCTCCTGAACACTTTGCAATGTGATGAACACAGCTTAAATCATGGATCTGGGAACTCAGAGGTTTGACATAATGCTAATGCATTTCTGTCGCATTTACCGCTAAGTTCCTACTAAATTATTTTTTATACCTGCTGTATATTCTTTTGATCTCTATACTTTTAGCTTCTGCTGCCCAGTAATCGACCGAAAGGGAACCTTCTGTCACGGCCTTTCTGGGATGTATGGCTTGATGCACAGGCAGAGGTAAGGCCTATTTCATTTGTTTCACTGTTTTGTGCATGATGCAAGATTTTTATGCTATATGTGAGGATTTGAATTTTATGTATGTGGGTGTGGTATAAACGGAGAAGGGGGAACTGAGGGGCCCAATTTTTGTTAGTCATAACCACGGTGTAAGATACACAGGGTGTCCCAGCTATCACGCAGCACGATTCAAAAAAAGAGGAACGGTGTTACGCGAAGCAAACCTGGTGCGTATTGTTTAGTGCAGTGGAGTAGCCGCCAGTAATTTTTTCGTTGCTGAGATTTAATTAGCTAATTGTAATTAATTATCTAACTCGAGAAGTACCGTCCTAATTATCGAAGTGTCAATGAGAAAATTGTAGAGCAACATGAAAAACTCCCAATACCGCTTTCTGTTGCTCAATACGTTCCACATAAATGTGTTTAGCTGAGGACACTCGCGAGACGCGATCGATCAGATAAAGTAGCAAAGGTGCTCACCGATCGGCCAGTGACGGCAGCGGATACCTATCGGCGGTACAACGCAACTTAAGGCAGAAAAGGTTTTTAATGCTTAATCTCCCGTTGGTATAGCAACCGGCGCTTTGCGGGAAATCCAAAATGATTGAGTGACGTGTGAAAGTAGATCACTGGGGTGAGGGAAGAGCGTGGAGTGAGGGCATGCGTGCGTTCCTTGTCCGCGCAAGCTCTCGCCTGCGTTCTAACTGAAGTTGTGTCGTTCCACCAATAAGTATCCGCTGCCGTCACCGGGCCAAAAGACGCGTGCCCTTGCTACTTTATCTGGTCGATCGCGTCTCGCAAGCAAGCCTAGAAGTGTCCCCACCTAAAGAGTTATCTTATACCGTGGTCATAACCATATGTAGCCAGCATATTTTGAAGCCGACTAAAGTTTTGGGAAAGTTATTGCAGGGGTTTTTAATTGAAGTGGAAATGATAAGCTAAAGGGAAATCAAATTAGACGAAAAAAACAGCTTGCCACTGGTGGGAGTTGAACCCACAACCTCCACATTACGTGTGTGTTGCACTACCAATTGTGCTATGGCGGTGGCTGTTTATACACCCACATTCTTGGGTATTTATGTATGTGTACAAGATCTAGCCTGGGGAACACCAGTGTTAGTGTTATATATAAATATATATATAACAACTATGGTCCGACTTTCGTCAGGTAATATTGGTATTCCTTCAAAACGGCACCACAGAAAGACACCAACTTGGAATGACACTATGAACACAAGCACCGTAGTGTCAGTGTCAAGTGCCGTAATGATCATTCCAGATTGCAATGGCGCATGTCAACACTGAGGAATTAAAAGCTTTGGTTCTACCGAATATTCACCTAAGGCTGAGATGATTATGAAGACACCTAGAAGTACGTAGTGGGGTTACAAGGGGCAATTTTTGTTTTGTTGTACCATGAATGTATTTGTGTATCAGACATAACAGAGTGATTGTTCTTGAAGGGATAAATCTACTTTAATTCGAGTGACACTGGAATGGTGGTCATAGTTGGATGAAATTAATCTGGCGGTTCCGTTTTGTACTGCTTCTAACATTGAAATTAGGTAATCTTGATGGGATGACCAGATTGATGAGGCAAATTCAAGCTGTGGACGAACAAAGGTTATATAAGCTAATTTGCGTATGCTAGCAGGTGAGTGATGTAGGTTTCGACATAAATAACCCAGTGTTTGGGATGCCTTAGCACATATGCTCATGGTATGTGTTTTCCATGAAATGTTAGACATGAGATTTAAGCCCAAGTACTTCTACGACTGTGCCTGAGCCACTGGAGAATTGTTTATTAAGTAGGAAATGTTAGAATTTGACTGTTTGAGAAAATTAGACTATTTTGCACTTTGACGAGTTGGAGGTCATTAGCCGATTTCTGTGGTATCCGATAAGTATGTCTGTAGTGGGAAACGCTTGTGTGACAAACATCCCTGTAATTCAAAGTGTCGAAGCCCAAACAGTCCCTACAAGCATTGGCCTCCCAATCATGCTGGCAAAGAAGCAAACCAAAAAGAATAATAAATATAGTTAAAACTCAATATAACAAAGTCTGTGAAATCGGTAGTTTACTTTGTTATATGGAAATTTAGTTATTGTGAAATTTGACCTTTTATGCAAATAAGTACTGTCGCTGATGGATTTTTCAGACACAGAAGGGGCCGCAAAATTTTCCGAATTGTCAGGCAGTCAGAAAAAATGAATTTCAACGCCAAAAAAAAATGATCTTTTATACAAGTTGAGTCGGCAACCAAAGGTATGGTTTCATGCTGTGTCAACGATATCTTCACATCTGTGGTTTCAAATGAAGCCTGCGACGCTTACGTGTCCACTTTCCCCGGCCGATAGTGCCGCCCGCATTGGGACAACACTATAATAAAAAGTGCAGACTGAGGGTGGCAAAAGCTTTGTCTGCCTCTTGCTTCAACATATCTCCGCAACTTTAGATTACACAACCTCCAGCACTAAACACGCAGGAAGGACAGTGCACACAAAGCCACGGCCATCTCAGCTTCCCCCATCTTTGCACCCACCACTGATTACCTCCAAGATAGGTTGCGTAGGTCGTTTATGCCTCTCTCTTGGCTCGATCACCCTGCACTATGAAATGCTTTGTTCTTTTAAAAAGTGAGTTCTTGTGTGATAACCGTATATATATAAATATATAATATGCATTGCTTGTATATAATTTTAGTACATATATTTAGCTTATGGTGTCACGAACATATGGCGCGGGGGTGAGTGTACATGTTTTAAATGTAAATGCAAAAGCTTAAAGTGGGCTGTGCATTGCTTATGAAGAATATCATAGCAGTTTATATGGCATTCACTTGGTAGTCATCTAAAACACCCATGTTGCAAGAGTGTTACCACTTCTGTTCAATACTGCTAGCTTTATCCGTGCCCGGTATGGGATTGTTATGGGATTGTTTATTTTCTGCCTAATCACTCGCAGGTCTGCTCATTTGCAATAGATTAGTTCTTGCTGCGCACGAGGTTTGGAACATAGTTCTTTTGTACTTTGTAATAGCTTGTATCAAAAACGTATTATCACTAGTCGCTCACTTACTCTGTGGACCGTCACAAAACATCCAGCTTCGAACGTTCGTGTGTTATCGGGGTATAGTCGCTGTCACCCTTGCTTCAGCGCATTGATTCAAGTGTGTGCCCATTCACCTATTGTTACGTTGGCAATAGAGTGGCTGTAAGTGTGTGTGTGAGTTGGGGTGGATGTGTGCAGATAACGTGCGAGGAATTTACTATGCGAGGATGCGGTGCTACGGCCTTTGTCACTGTGTAACGAGCGGTACGCACTCTTGCCAATGTTCCAAAGTGGAAATCCTTTCTTTGGAGGTTAGCAATACACCCCTGACGTGATGAGTGAAGTCCCCCACTACGGCGTGCCTCATAATCAAATTGTGGTTTTGGCACGTAAAACTTCACAATTCAACTCGCTTCTCATGACTCCTCCGGTGCCATAGGTTCTGGTTATGTATAGTCTTGGTCACAATTGTGAAAAGGAAAGCTAAATGCGCTATCTGCATGTTCATACAATGGTTCGCGCTAGGCTTTCCTTCTATGTCCTTTAGTGAGTTGCTGAGGTGTGAGTAGTGGATTCAGTTTTAACAATGGTGCCACTGAGCATGCAACACCCATTGCACACCTGAGAAGCTTTGCAGGCCACATGTTAGTGATTAAATTATTGGCACTTAGGGAAAAATGAAAGAAAATTGGGAATTGCACACTGTCGGGTGACTTTTGCACACGTGCACTGTCTTCTCAAATAACCTCAGTTGGAAGTTGGCGCTTGTAGTGCACATTCGTTGTTTTTATGTCCCCATTTATTTTGTGCTATTGCTTCTTACATGTTCTCTGTTTGTGTGCCAGTTGGAAAGAGCTATTTGGCATGCAACTCGCATGTGGTTTTGTTTGTGCGGTGTTTAGTGTGGTTCACCTTTGCACCTGCTTCTGTGTTTTTGTCTTTGCTATATATGGCATAAAAAATCCAGCTTATGGTGATCATATTTCCTCTGTGGTGTACATGTACAAAATTATGTAGATGAAGCTACATAGCATTGCAAGGATTTTGAACTGGCGCACAAAAGGACTAGCACACTTTGAATGCATTTGTAGGTTGTTTGCTGCACTTAGGGAAGCATTAGTACTTTCTTCCCCATAGTTGTTGGTCACGCTATGTAGTGATTCAGCAGACTTATTTATTCCAGACCATCTTTTCTAGGTTCATTTACCTTTTGAGTTGTAAGGATGCTGTATCATTTGAATGAAGCCCTATTTGAGCATATGGCGTATTGTGGCGCTTGTTATCAGCACCCTATTGTATTGTGTTTGCTGGAAAGAAAAAGTGAGAGAAGTAATACAAAAAAAAAATTTCGTGCTTTGTTCTTCTATCTGGGTAGCTGTTGCATGCTAGAGCTGAATGCTGAAATTTCATTCTTGGCTTGCAGCTTGAGAGACAGAGGCAAGCAGAGGCTGAGCAAACTGCCAACATCATTGAGAATCATGAGATGAGTTCACTTCCGGAAGGTGTGGTGGTTGGTGATAGTGGTGGTGGCCCTGGGTTTGAAGCAGCATCATCTGGATCAGCATCACTCTGGGTAGAGAAATATCGTCCAACAAACTTCATCGAGCTGCTCAGCGATGATGTGAGTATGCTACCAATTGTGTGTTGCTTTTAATAAGCTAAAACAAATAGAGATATCGCGGGTCATGAATACATCAGATCAAGGTCGCTTCATTGGCAAGAACCCTCAGAAGACAATCGCAAGCAGCAATAGTGGGCGAATGCTGCTAACCACACCGCCGAGCAAACTCGAGACATCAAATGCAAGTGACAACAGCGGCGAGCACAGAACCGTACAATGCAACGGAAGGAAAAGTTGCACGAAAGGGAAGAAAAAGTAGTAGGTCAGGTACACACACGACAAGCTTTGCTTACCCCCATTTTCTCGACAGCGGAAGGGCTGGTGAAGTTTTAAGCGAAGCTTTATAGACGGTTTCAGTGTTTACAAACAAAACTCGCTTGCCGCTGATTGGTTGCCCCATCGGAACTTCCGGCTATGTTGTTTGAAGGCATGCGCGACGTGAGGCCGGCGTGTCGATGTTTGCACTGCTTGGTGGAATCTGTGACGAGCTGATTCTACATCATGAATATTGTCGAGATGACGAGCGACTACTTTAAGGCACTTAGCACTGAAGCAAAAGATCGATATCGCCAAAAGCTGATGTTTAGAGGCAGAGAGCTGCCCGATCCGCTGGATGATGATGTCGTGCGATATTTTCGTTTTCGCCGGGCTCCAAACACCTTCCCGCAGTGGATTTGGCCTCGGCAACTCTGTTGCTTCGGTGGCTCCCCTCGCCCTTCCTCTCAACACCCTCGTAGCCCCCTCACCTTCGACTGTCTCCGTGCGCGTCCGCCGCTCCCGCAGGCCCGGCGCTGCTTAGCCCGCTCCCTGAAGTTTCGGTTTCTGTCGTTGAAGCGAGCGTTGGCCGAACTGGGCCTCCGCCGTTGCTTCCATCTACGCTGCAGCCGCAGCGTTGGCTGAGACGTCGGCTCGTACACGCGTGTTCCAGCGCCACGCAGAAACGGCGACCTTGGCGTGACGCCGTGGTTCTTTCTTTTTTTTTCTCTGCGCGGCGTTGAGGGGTCTTGCCTAAGCTTTTGGTCACTGGCGGTGTCGGAGCAATGCCAGTCGGAGGCGCCGCCACGTGATGTGGCGTGCTGCTGAGAGCATTGTCGGTGCGCAGTATGTTCGAATTAACCATCGCAAATGCTTTCGCGTTCGAATAACCGGGCGTTCCCCGTGATACTTTGCCAATCTATAATGTACCGGCATGTTACGTTGCGTTTGAATGTGGCGGTCACGTAAATTATCAGTGCAGCCAGCTTGTACATTGCAACAAGTGACCGATGCGTTGCAACAAGCGACTGGCACGTTGCAGATACGACGCACCCGCGCGGGTGCCGTTACTGCCGTATCCTGAAAGCGATTTGCGACGTGCGCATAGTGCGTGCCCGCACGGACCTTATCGTCAAAATGATCTGCGATGTTGACAAAGTGGACCTAGTGCCAGTAGCTTCGTATGCGCTATGCCTTCGACGTTTAGTTCGCGTTGAAGCGAGAGACAGCGCAAAGGTCAATTCGCTCGCTGCTGCTGCTGCGTTACCGTTGCTTCACCTTTCGGGCGAAACTGCGGCTTTTTTTTTTCTTTTTTTTTTTCGCGGTCCCTTGAAAAACGTATCAACAAGACATCTTCTAGTCCAAATCGTCAACGATCGCCTACTGAAAGGTGTATAAGTGCGCGCACGTGATCTTGGGAATGTTTTCGCACGCCACTGAACGCCTGAGCAAGTCGAGTGCAGGGAGTGTTTTGGCCGTCGGGGCTCCGCCGCGGTCGTCGTTGCAGCATTGGTCCTCGTCTAATTTCTCGCTAAGCATCGGCTAGGCTGTGATGTGGTCCAGTCCACTCGACGTGGGGACCAATGAGAGATTGCGCAGCCGCATGACGTAGTCGGTTGCTTGGCGACTATGGATCCCGCCTAGATCCCGCTGTGCCGGCTTATCTGTGCTGGTCGCCCCGCTGGCTCGGCCGTCGCCGCTGTTGCTCACGCCTTCGTATGATCCGTAGCGGGGCAGCAACACGTTCGGAACAGCCGATTTTTTTCGTATTGTGAGCAATGTATTTTGGCCGGGGAATGTTACGAAATCGTATCACACCAAAATTCGTACCAGCCGGGTTCGTATCACCGGGGTTTTACTGTATGTTTAGGAAACAAACCTTAAATGCAGTGTGTGTTGCATGCTGGGTTATCATTTGCTCTGTATGCTTACACTTCGCATAACCCATGGCAGCTGAGTCACTTTCATTTGCAAGGGGAGCACTTGCATATAAAATTAAAGCTCTAGTCTTTCCACATATTCAATCACATTTTCAACACTAGTATGTGAATTAGCCATGAAATTGTTTTTACTGTCTCACCCCTGCTCAAGCCTTTCTCATTGTGCATACGATGCAGCTGTGTCATGTCGTCTGTAGCTACCTTTGAGATCAAGGCAGTTTATAATGTGTCTTAAGATTCGTCCATATACAAAAATTCCATGCAGTGCCAATGCTAATGGGAAGTTTATGCACATGTCTTTTCTGTGGTATATCCTCCTGAGACCCGAATACATTTATGGGACATAATCACTTTTCAAGCTTGCTTTTATTGTCTACTGGTATGTTGCAAGTAAGAAAGGCATTTTGGTTACACTCATGGTTACATGCGAAATGCTGCATCTCCATCTGCATGGAAGAAGTAACCATCTCTCCATGTTTGCCATGGTCAAAACTGAATTTCATTGCCTAACACAGAGATGAAGATGGAACTATGCGTATTACATTGCCGTGTTGCTGCTGCATCCTGGATTTTCACTCAGTCTTGCAGAACTTGAAACTCACTATGCTTGCTTTCCGTCGTCTGTGACAACAAAGAGGTCTAGATAAAATAATTGTTGCAAATTTCTCTAAAGTGAATGACAAGAATAAATGTAAACCATTTCCATGCAGTTACTTATGTACCAGACTTCATAACTAGGATGGATATTTTGAGTGCTCTCTTCTGACTTAATTTTGAAAAAGATTAAAGGCAATGTGCAGTATGTAGGAAGTAGAGTGTAGACCGCTTATAACGTAAGTCGCCGGAGTCGCGAATATCCGCACTATAAGCGGTACTGCACTATAAACAAAGCAACAATTTTCAAGGCCCGCACATATGCAAAACATGTGCACCGAGCCGCCACGAGTATGCGACAGTCGAGGAATGCGGCTAGAACGTTTGCATTCAATTTACAGTCGAATCTCGTTAATTCGAACCAAATCACGCGGCGGCGCCTCCGACCGGCATTGCTCTGGCACCGCACTAGAGTAAAAGCTTAGGAGAGACTCCTCAATGTCGCGCGCGAACAAAAAAAAAAAGAAAGAAAGAAAAAAAAGCGGCGGACATTTCACCCTATTTCAAATGGCAAGGTCGCCGATTCTTCGTTGCACCGGAACATGCGTGTATGTGCCGACGTCTCAGCCACACTACCGTAGCCACGCGTAGAAAATGGCAGTGAATCCTTCTTTCTCCTTTATGCTTCCTCTACTTTCTAGTCACGTGTTGACCTTGCACGCTGCGGCTACGGCGCAGAGGGAAACAGCGGCGCTGTCCCAGGCCGGCAAACGCCCACTTCCCGATAACGACAGAAAACAAAACTTCGGGGAGCTGGCGCCCGGCCGGCTGGAGCGGCGGCGGGCGTGCACGGTGACAGTCGAAAGTGAGGGAGCTACGAGGGAGTGCGAGGGGAGCCACTGAAGCGGCTGAGTTGCCGAGGCAAAATTCGCTTCCCTTCCGCCCTCCTCCCTTACATTCCACGGTCTCCGCGTGCGCCCTTCGCCGTGCTGTGCCGGCGCCGCCCGCTCCCTGAAGTTTCGTTTACTGCCGTTATCGTGAAGAGAGTGTTGTACGGCGTTGGCAGTTCCGTGGCCCACGCTCACTATGCGCGCCGTGATATTTCACGGCTCGCACTCAAGATTCTGGTTTCAGCCTCACTGGCTGTTTGTTCGCACCACGTGCCCTTCTCCTCCACTTCGTCTCTCTTCCTCGAGCACTCCTTGGGGCGCCCGTTTGAGGGGAGCGTTCGCCGTCTCCGCTGACTTCCATACTCCCAGGCAGCCGCACTGTAACCGGTATTTCGTTTCCCGCAACTGCTCTATAAGCGATACGTGTATACATGGAGTGCTATGGGAAAATTAACGGGAGTCTGAAAAGACCGCACTATATCCGGTCCTGCACTATAAGCAGTTACGTTATAAGTGGTCTATACTGTAGGTAGGATGTAGGAAGTATTGCTCATTGGCCTGAAAATAAATTCAAAAGGCACTTCATAAGCTTCTGCATTCAGTAAACAAAATTGTGGGCTACCAAAAATAATTCACTTTATCTTGGAAATGATAGTTTACATTTGCACTGCTGGAGGTTACTACTTGAGGGTTCTTCTATAGTTCCAAAAAAGTCGCAGTTTTGCCCGAAAGACAGAGCATCGATTGCGATAGCAAACTAGTGGATAGCTATATAAAGTAAGGATAGTATTTTTATCGGCCGTATAAACTTGTAAACGTAGGCATACTAACTAAATTAACAAGCATGGTGTCACGCGCGCACAAGAAAACATGAACGCATCTCACTCAATGACCGCAGAAACACGCTGTCAAATCGCTGAAGTGAGTGAGCGCGGCAGCAGCAGCGAGTGAATTGACCTTCAGCCTGCTGCTCGCATCAACGCGAACTAAGCCGCAAGAACACAGCGCATGTAGGACTGTGCCCCCGCCTCAGATGGCTTTCAGTATACAGCCGCTCGGGTAGGCGCACGCGGCGCAGAACGCGGCCTCCCCCCTCCCTACCCTCCCCCAGGGGCATTGCGGCCTGACGGACATAGTGCGCGTGGTCGCTCTGGCGGCGCGGAGTAAAATGTGCAATTGCCATGAATAGAAGCTGCATAGGGGTGACTAGGCACAGTTGTCATACAAAACTCATTCAACAGAGAAGTGCTTTCACTAAGACTTCAAGAAAGGCTACCTATTTTGCTCCTAGGGTGTTAACCGGACATTGCTGCAATGGCTGAAACTGTGGGACTGTGTTGTGTTTGGCCGACCACCAAAAGCCAAGCCACAAAAGGAGAAGCAAATGGCTGTAAACAACCAGAACAGTTTTATCAAGCGGTACATGCCAGAGGTTAAAGAGGTGAGAAAAGCTGCATGATTGTATTCTAAGGCTGCCTTTCTCAATTAGACATAGCCAGTGTTTTTGGTTGACTGTGTTCATTGCCTTGTTCTTTTGCTTTGGAGTCTCACTTCTGTAAATATTGGTGGAATACTTAATTTACATTATTGTTCATGGTAATTTTTATTATTTCAATAACAACCCTTAGTTTGTGGTTGCTCAGCCCTTATCAGTTGTTTGCCACTGATTAGGCTATGCTTAGACATAGTGTTAGTGGTATGTAATTATTCCTGCCTGCAATGAAATTGTTGGCCCCCACCAACACTTACATGTACTGGGATGCAGGGGGAATGAATTGTTTGTAGCTGGCTAACTTACTCTGTGGCCCATGTCATAATTGGTAGTCTGCAGTCTGGTTGATGTATCCTCAAGTGCTACATACTGTTTATAGTGAAACTTTACTTTTGTCTAGATCACATGCACCATATGTGCAACTTAAATGGGCCCCTAAAACATAGTTTCTTCAGAGCTATATATTAATGTTTTCATATCACGAGACCACATGAGAATTCTCTCATTCTTCTCTTTTTCAATGTTCTTCATACATATTCTTCATGCTGTTCAATGTTCTTCTATACAGTAGCTGTAGAATATTTTTTTCTTGTTTTCTTCTGCATGGATCTTTTCTGTGCTCTCTCGCTCTTCTCACTTGTTGGAAACATATGCTGTTGCTCTGTTTTTTTTTTTTTTCACAAATTTTATGCAGCAAATATTCTGAAGTTCTGCCATTTAGCTTGTATTAGTACTACTGTGTTATAAAATGGCCCTGAAGACCTGTGGTGTTTCTGTTGCGACTGTTTTGTCAAGTCAATATTGAGTGAACAGGTATCTGTGGTTTAATCAGTGTTTGATACCTCCTTCAGAATGTTGTAACACTGTCCCTTTGTGAAATGTGCTTCTGAAAGAGGTAACTGTCTGAAGCAGCCACCCATTTTTACTTTGAAATTATGGTGTTGATTTTTTGCTAGAACTGATGTGGCTGTATTAGAAAATGTGGGGAGAATTGTATCAAATGTGGGGCTTGTCAAGGGATTGTCCGGTGATATTGTAAACATTATGAACTGTGGTGCATCATGTGCTCGCGCATGTGAAAAACACTACGGTGATATTTTCAGACAATTTTAGCCTTATAAAGCTTTTTATTTGGCTTTTGTTTCATGCATACGAAACCTAGATATATCCTGATGAGCGGCGGCCATTGTGCCATGATGTCACATGGGACTCTTGCAGCTGTCTGCTGTGTGCTTTGCTGTGTATTTCGCTCTCTGTTGACTTTTAAACATTTTGAAATTAACCTTTTTGCTCACGCCAACGATGTATTAATTAAACATCTGTGAGTAGAAGCCCTATCCTAATGTGAGCTACCAAGTGCGTGTAACTTGGGAGGTGTTCGGAGACACATTTCACTCCAGTACGATGTTCATTTTCGTTATTTTCATTGGCTAGTAAGTATTTTCCAGCTGTGTGCAGAACACAGGCAATAGACACTGCACGTTTCTGTGAACCTTCACTGCCATGTATTCCGACAAAGCAGAGAGCTGGACAATCTCTTTAGAGTTGTCAAGCCGTGACAGCTCAGATTTACCGTATTTACTCGATTCTAACGTGCCCCCGATTGTAACACTCACCCGTTTTCCGTGAAAAAAAAAAGTCCTTTACAGTACCGCGCACCTCATGCTTTCAAACAGAAATACAACTTTCTGTCATTTGAAAAAACAGATTTCTTTCCGATGCACTGAAGTTGCGATGAATAAATAAAGTCGCAGTTTCGCCCGAAAGGCGAAGCATCGAATGGGATAGCAAATTAGTAGACCGCTATACGAAGTAATGATACAGTAGAACCCCGCTGTTACGTTCCCGGGTGCTGCGTTTTCCCGGCTGTTACGTCGTTTTCGGCCGGTCCCGGCACAGCTCCCATAGAACCCAATGAATTGGTAACCCCGCTGTTACGTCGCAACTGTGGGACCGTTCCCGCATCATACGTTGCGAACTGCCACACCGCGCCGGCCCGAGCGGCCATTTCGACTTTTCATGTCACTTGGCTTGGTTGCTTGACGATGGCATTGGCCGCCCAAAGTGGCGGAGGCAACACTTATGACGTATTTTCGGTTTCCGCCAGCAAATATATGGCCTTTGATATCCGCTTTTGCCATCTAAAGATGATGTCTATGACGCATTGCGGCGTAAAAATTGGTTTTGGCTCATAGATGTTCCGTATAAAGTCCAAGGGCGATAACGCCGTCGCCGCGCACCGTATGCTTTCTTTCGCGCGCGAGACGCAGTTGTCGGCTCCCCTCGCACGCTTTCACTCGCACATACAGCATACGTCGCCGTGCGCCGTATGCTGTATGTGCGAGTGAAAGCGTGCGAGGGAAGCCGCGCGGCCGTATGCTGAATGTGAGAGTGAAAGCGTGCCAGGGGAAGCGCGCCTCCTTCCGTTGCGCTCGAGGCACCAGCGAGGGAGCGAGGGGGTGCATGCAGCGTTGCACCCCCTCGTATAGCGGGCAGCGTTGTGCTCTGGAATCATACTGCGCGGCGGCGCGCGGTCCCGCGGGCCGTATCTTGAAAGCGATCTGCGTGGGGGCAGATTCTACACAGTGTAGGTGCGTCGGCGGCTCATGGCTTTGTGCGTGCAGCGTGCTGCGTGTTCTCGGCGCTCAGTTTGGGTTGAAGCGATAGACAACAGCACGAAGGTCACTTCGCTCGCTTCTGCAGCGGCGCTTAACTGCGCGTGTCCGCGCTCATCGAGTGTGATGTGTTCATGTTTGCCTGTAGGGCGCTGACACCATGTTTGTTAATTAGTTAATAACCGAATGTTTACAAGTTTATACAGACTATAAAACTACTATTCTTACTTTGTATAGCTCATCGCAATCGATACTTCGGCTGTCGGGCGAAACTACTTTTTGTCGCACGTAAGAATTAATATTGTGTGCAGTTCAACACTACTCCCATTTCTCAATTTTTCCTGTTTCCTGGCTCTTGCGTTTCCCGGCTCTTACGTTTTTTTTTTTACGGTCCCGTGAAAAACGTAACAGCGGGGTTCTACTGTAGCAGTTTTATCGGCCGTATAAACTTGCAAACATTCGCCTACTAAATAAATTAACAAGCACGGTGTCACGCGCGCACAAGCAAACATGAGCACATCTCGCTTGTTGACTGCGGAAATGAACTGTCAAAACATTGGAGTGACAATGCGCGGCGAGCGAATTGACCTTCGTGCTAGCATGCCTCTCGCTTCAACGCAGCGAAAACACGGCGCGCGGCGGACTTTCCCCATCGCAAATTGCTCTCAAGGTAGGGCCAAGGCGATCGTATCGCCGAAGTGGATCGTCACAGATTACGTCCTGCTTCGGTCCACTGAAACCGTTCCACATTGCTTTGCTGGCGAAAATCCTCTCCTTCTGTTTGCGCCAGTCCCGCACGCATGTTTCGGATTCTCTGAATGCTCGTGATGCGGCCCGATTTCCGTCCATCTCCACACACATGATCACTTTCCTTTTAAATGCGGCATCATGATGAACTCGGTACTTCATGCTTATAGAGCAGACGCAGAGAATGTGAAGACAGTCGGTAGACTATTGCCTAAGCACGTGTACTGCAGCTCACGGAGGAAGCACCGGTAGCTAGGCTAGAGAGTAGCTAGCAGGGTTGCCAGGTCTTCGAGAGAAAAAGTAGCCAAAAAAATTCTGAAAAATAGCTAAAAAATCGCCATCTGCGGCAAACACTTTAATTGGTAGCAAAAAAAGTAGCCACGGTGCAGCAAACCAACAATTTGCATTTCTTGACGCAAACATAAAGAAGAAAAAGGCGAGAAAGACCTGTAGTTTCCTGCTGCACTGATGGCAAACAAAAATATCAGAACAAAACAAATGTTATCACATATTCTTCTATCATAATTCACCATAATGACCAGCTGATGTTCTTTGATAATTTCTGCCGCACACTTGCGTGCTTTCTCATAGCCGAAGTGGTGTCGCCAGTTTCAGTACAATAAACTCGCTGCACGCCGTTCTTGCACCACTATGACTTCACTTCAAGCGTTCCCGTGCGAACTGTATGACGTCACACACGTTCCACTCTCCTTGGTACGCAGTCGCATGTTGGCACCTGTAATGTTATGGCTGCCATGACGCACTCTCGCTTGTTGCAGTCGTTTCTAGCACCAACAATCATGGTCTTCGGGGTTCCGTCACTGCGGGTGATATTAGGACACCATCTATTGCTTCTGTCCTACGAAGGACGTAAAAGCATTGCCTTTAAAATTGGTAAATTCCTGTTACTCAGACGAAGCTGCTTGGGCCTGTTCAATTATCTGTCTGTGACAGTCCCGGACTGCCCGAGGCATTCATTTCAGCCAACAGGTGTTGCATATGAAAGATCTCGGGCAGTCTTGGATAGCCCACGACGACAAGTCGAAGAGGCCCACTCACCAAATGGCGGCTATGATGCATTTTCAGCTCCTGAATTCGCTTCTGGAGCTTGCAAGATACAAAAGCATGGTCTTCAAGATCTGGCGTTAGGGGCCGTCGCTTCGACAGGGCCTTCAGGGGGAGTGTGATTCGGACTCTACATATACCAATTACCACCGCCAAAAGTAGCCAGAAAGTAGCCAAGTTGCCAAGCGCAATTTTTGGTCGCCAGGAGTCTTTAAAAGTATCCAATTTGGCGAGAAATCACCAAACCTAGCAACCCTGGTAGCTAGGCTCGACGCGCGTCTGAGGCAGCCATTTTGAAATGCCGACGGCTATATGATAATGCAGATTTAGGGTCGTACTCTATTCTAACGCACAAGCAATTTTTGGACCTGTTTTATCGGAAAAAAAGTGCGCGTTAGATTCGAGTAAATACGGTACACTGTTTTGATCACTCTAGAAACGGTTTCGACAATAAAGAAGAATAATCCAGCATGTTCTGTCCTCGGTGTTCTGACTTTTGCCTTTCTGCATGTCAATGCAAAGCGAAGCTGAGCGGCGGCACACCAGCCAGCACTGACAGCAATACTTGTGTCAAAATTTTACCTGTCCAGACTTCAGGATATTGGCTTGCCCCTGTCCGCCACATTAATGACGAATGATGCTGAGTGATGCTACAGCAGACACCACCACCAAAAATGTTGAATGTGTGTCGGCGTTTACAATTACAGTAAAAGCTCGATGATACGATCACGGCTAATACGAATTTCCGGATGATACGAATTTTTCTGTGGTCCCGGCCGAGCCCCATTACTTTGCAACGTGCTAGAGAACGGTTGTTACGAATCGATTTTCAGCCTGCGTCGGTTGATACGAATAAACGCCGCCCCGCCGACGGCCGCGAAAGAGAACAGCGCGCAGTCACGCGCTTTCTCTCCTTCTCTTTTGGTGCGGAGGCGCAGCGCTGGACAGCGCGGACTCCGCGACTGGGCGCGAAGAGTTTGAAGCGGTGGCGCTTTTGTACTTCTCCTTTTCTGCGAGCCGTCAGATGGAGTGGCTGCTGCGCTTCGGGCCGCGTTCTTCGTGTTTGCGCCATTTTGCCTAGTCGCAGCGAGCTATGTCTCGCAAGCGGAAAGCACTCTCCTTTAAAGAGAAATTAGACATTCTTCGAAAGGTCGATGAGGATCCCAAGAGGAAGCGGACGGAGTTGGCTAAGGAGCTAGGCCTCGCAACGTCAACACTGAGCACAATTGTTGCACAGCGAGACTATCATGAAAAACGTGCTTTCGTTCAACGTCAACGCGAAGCAAGCGAATTCGAACGCGCTTATTTCGAACATACCGCGCACCGACAATGCTCTTAGCAGCGCGCCAAATCACGCGGCGGCGCCTCCGACCGGCATTGCTCCGACACCGCAGGAGAGACCCCTCAATGCCGCGCGCGAAGGAACGGAAAAAAAAAAAAAAAAAAAACCCGCGGCGGAAATTTCACTCTCTCTCAAATTGCAAGGTCGCCGTTTCTGCATCGCGCCGGAACAAGCGTGTACGTGCCGACTAGAGTGTTCTAGACAACCGTATT
The DNA here is from genome assembly GCF_013339745.2 of Dermacentor silvarum. Classification (NCBI taxonomy): domain Eukaryota; kingdom Metazoa; phylum Arthropoda; class Arachnida; order Ixodida; family Ixodidae; genus Dermacentor; species Dermacentor silvarum. The sequence continues at coordinate 253,345,753 of NC_051154.1, forward strand.
CTAGCACACAATAGTGCCGACGTCTCAGCCACGCGGATGAAATGGCAGTGAACCCTTCTCTATTTTCTAGTCACATGTTGACCTTGCACGCTGCGGCAGCAGCGCAGAGGGAAGCAGCGGCGGAGGCACAGTCGGGCCAACGAAACTGCCACGCCCGCAAACGCTCGCTTCTCGATAACGGCAGAAAACGAAACTTCAGGGGGCGGCTAAAATAAGCTGGCGCCAGCACGGCGGCGGGCGCGCACGGAGATGTGCGCACGGAGTCGAAGATGAGAGAGCTACAAGGGAGTTGAATAGGGAGGGCGAGGGGAGCCACCGAAGCGGCGGAGTTGACGCGGCCTAATCGGCTTCCCTGCCGCCCTCCTCCCTCACCTTTGACGGTCTCCGCGCGCACCCGTGTGCCGGCACCGCCCGCTCGCTCCCTGAAGCTTTGTTTTCTTCGTTATCGGGAAGCGACCGTTAGCCGGCCTGGGCAGTTTCGTGGCCCGCGCTTGCTATGCGCTTGCGCGCCGCGATATTTCACGACTCGCACCGTTCGTGCATCGTGCTATGGTGCACGAATACTTCAAAATTACGTCCTTTTAATTCGAACAAATTTTCGGGCCCCTTCGAGTTCGAATTATCGAGATTCGACAGTAGTTTTAATTGTGTTTCGATGATACGAATTTCGGCTAATACGAATATTTTTCGTGACCCCGTGAGATTCGTATCATCGAGCTTTTACTGTATACAGCTGTACAAATTACTGCGACAGTGTCGTTTCAGGGTCATATATGGGGAATGTCGGCCATCAAATAGACATGAGTGGTTGTGCTGCCAGCAAATCCCTGTGGTCCAGCATCTTTTAAACAGTGTGGCATGCATTTGTGAGCATCGGCTCTTTCCGTTCTTATGCTTCGACGGTGACCTAATTAAAGTTACCAGATACAGTTGCATTTCTACAACACTTTCTTACTTGGAGAACTTGTGAAAAGTCACGTCTGATGTGCTTCTCACACACACCCCACTGCACAGCACCTGTACTTTCTCATTATGCTGCGTTGCTATATGAACCAGCTTGCAGCGAAAATTTCTGAAAAATGTTGCACTAGCAAGGTCTGCGTGATGGAATTATCACAGCAAAGCTTGGGCTGATTGCGCAGCACAGACGCATGTGACATGCTCGCTCTGGCCAGCGTGTTCTGTTCTCAACTCAATATTTTCAAGGAGTGTAGTTTGATAATTAATTGAGGATTAATTAGGTGATTGTCTTATTGCTGCTACAGCTTAAAGAGCAAAAGTGGGCAACCGCTTTCTTCGAATATCACTTGTTTTCGTTTGTAAAATGGCTGGACATTCATTAAAGACGAGACATAAAAATATTAAAGTAAAAAGTAAATGTTTATTTTTCATCAAAATGAGCAATATACCTAGAACAAGGGCATTCAATGAGAAGAAAAGTTATTTTGCACAAACTTTGTGCAATAGGTGAGTAACACCTGGCAGAACACTGGAAGTGAGCTTCACTCTAAGACACCTTATGGCTTCGTGTGGAGCTTGGGCAGACATTGGGTCTACGTTACCTGTGTGATACCACTGCAGCCGGGGATCTTACAGCGGTCTTTCTCCTGTGACAGTGCTTTCAAAAGAAAGCAAGTCTGGTTCCAAACTTCTTACTCGTCCTCTGGTCTGGCTCTAATCCAGCAAATGATGCTTGCTGCATGTCATTCAGTGTTGGCCGAAGACATTTTGCCAGAAGGTCTGTACTCAAAACTGAAACTTGGCAAGAACAAAATATTATTCTCGTGTGTTGCCTGTAGGCAACACTCAGGGTTAAAAGCTAGAAAAGAGACCCCCAGTCACTGAAATAAAAAAAATATATATATCTTGCGCGTATCACTATTTAACTGTGGATCGAAGGACATTATTTTATTTTTTTTAGATTGGTGATAAATTAAAAGACAACAATTGGAGATTGAGCAGGCATCAGAAAATGCTGCAGCAGCCTACATCTGCCTTCAGGACCGCATTTCAAGGGGTGCCTGCAGTTAAATAGGATGTTCCCATCAACAACTGTAGCCAGAAGCGGTGTTAGCTAACTGTCTCGAGGCTAGGTTTCATATACGTGTAGACATTAATACCCACAAAGTTGAAGGAGATGACAGCCGTCACTATTTTGAAGGTTATGAATCCCTGTATGTAATGTCCTGAGATCCGAGGTTTGATCCCAGCGATGATGTGTTGTTTCTTCTTTTAGCTTTTGTTTTTAGTTTTATTCATCTATGCATAAAGTATAGTAATGACTCCCTATGGTTGAATGACTTCATTCTCCTTAGTTCTATTAGTTTCAGCAATTTTCAGCACTTTTCTTGGCTAAACTTTAGCTATACTTTAGTCGTAATTCCTTTGTAACTGTGTCATCTTATTGATTTACCCATTGACGTCGCCCACCTGTACTGTAGTGTGTGTATTATATACAAATTAGATGTCATTATGTTGCAGTATTGCACATGGCATACTGGCAATTGTGGAGACTGTCACTACTGTTTATGTTCATTGTTGATTCTATTTTTCTTTCTTTATCTTTTTGACGCAGGAATTGGATGAACATAAAAGACCTCAGCAGAAGGCAAGCTCTTTCATTTAATTCTTATATCAAAGTGAAACTGTTTGAAATTGTGTGGCTTACTGTGTAAGAGATGCTTTGATCTATGTTCTTAAAGGAGACACTAAATTTAAACAGTACGGCAAGCTGAATTGATAAATAGGTAGTTTGGGAAAATAGATCCATGTCTTTTACTAAGCACAGAGCATCAGTAAGCGACAAAAGAATGAAAACCTGAACAGTGGTGTTGCCACCTCACATTGGAGATTGGGGGCTCACATTGGAGATTGAGACCCACAACACGTGGCACACACAAAGCATGAAGCTGGCATGCAACACTGCAACGTTTGAATAGGAAGACATATGAATGCATGCACAAACATGTGTGCTCAGAGAACACCTGGTAATGGCACCACTGAGGAGAAAGGAAAAAGCACTGAAGTTCAACGCATACCTACAAAGCAAGACTTGCTTGAACCATAGCATCGAAGTTCATAAACAAAAATTGAGCACTAGGAGATTGAATGCACAAACATCATTAACACATGGAGAAAATCAGAGAGAGCAATGCTCACTAGTGTCCTCAAGGCACCAATGATGGAAACGGAGGCTACCACCATTGCGAGTGTTGACACACAGTAATGTAATCTTAGAGAGAAGGCTCATGGTGTGAACGAGCAAGCGTGCCTTAAGGGCACAGGGTAAGGCAAAATTTAAAAAAAAGTACTTTTTTTTTCTTTGCACTGTGAGAAGCTTATCTCTTTACGCACATTTTCCATATTTGCGCTTTTCTTAGAAAGTCTTATTTCTGGCTGAAAAAAATTTTTTTCCAAAAGCAAGTAGTGAGTGAATACATCCCCTTTTCGGATGTGCTCCGTGCTTACCGGTGATTTTTCTAACAAAAAACTTCCGACACGAAAACCAATACGCTTGTCTCGAATCAGCTGTGTATGAGAAATTGTCTCGCAACTGTTGCACCGCTAATTTTTCAGTCAAGGCAGTGAAAAAAACGCTGTGCACGCGTTTTTCTCAGCCTTCATGCTTAGGAGTGTGTCTATTCAAACGCTTTTCGTTCCTAGCTGCTTTCCTTGTGACATTGGACGCGGGTATTTCGTTGCGGGTATATCGCATGTGCCACCATTTTGGAGTCATTAGGACTCTGAAGTCTGGCCGCCGCACAGTAAAATGGCTGAAAGAAGTTGACTGCAATCGACAATACATTGCGGAGAGACCTGCACCACAGCTCACAAAAGAGGCAAGGCAAGCAAGACGACAGGCTCAAAATTGAAAAAATGACTTCGGCAATGATTACCAAACTGGTGGCTACTATAGATATGACTTTAACGGTGTTTGTATTAAATAATATGTGTTTTTCACCTTTTTTCTTACTTTAAACTCAATTATCTCAGTACCATGTTTTTTATTACATAGATACCATTATTTCCTGTCTTCCAGGATAACCAGTCGATTTTATTTCCCTGTCATCTGTATAATTGTAGGCAACTACTGTGCCAGAATTGAAAGTATGCACCGAACGGTTTTTGTGTTACAAATTTTGAAATATGCAAATGAAGCCAGAATTTAGGTACTCTATAGTGTGAACAATTTCGCCAAAATAGCAATTTTAGTCGGATTTTAATAAGTCTGGTACAGTTAAAAGAGCGGGAAATTTAGAAGAAAATTATATATGCATTATGCTGATACCTCTTTTAGTTGCTGAGAAACCGGTTCCTCAACATGGTAAAAAATGCACGGGAAGTAGAAGGGCTTACCCTGTGCGCTTAAGCAGCACAAGCACACACAAAAAAATATATAAAAATGCAGAGAGGAGAAAACAAAGAAAATGTGACGATGGCTGCAAGAAAAACTGGCATACAAATAGCGGCAGTGGAGCTATCTTGGCAGCACACTTGTTGGCAAGTGGAATGCAGGTGGGAAGTGCAGTTTTTAATTGCAATGTCCTTGACTGCTAAGTCATCTTATGCGCAGCAAATGCTGAGGGCATGGCAAAAGGGTAATCTACTTGTCTAGCTAGACATGTTTGACTTTAAACGTCCCTCTGAGGCTGCAAGCCAGTTGTTTTAGGTTACCTTTGTCTTCACATATAACACAATTTTTGATTACATGAATCTGACAGCAGGGTATCGAATTCACTAGCTCATCATTTTGGTGTAATGTATTACTCTTTACGTTTAGGAGGTCTTGTGCAGTAATGGTGGCACCTTGAGTCACATGCTTGAAACGAAATCATGTTGCCTGTTTCTAGCCAGTATGCGATGGCAGCAAATGTGGAGAGTGCATGTCAGCCATCTCAGATAGATCTCCCTCACACTTGATTCACTGTGCCACCTGTTGAAACTTACATGCTAAAGCATACTTCTTCTTGATCGTCAATTTCAGCTTAGTTTATTTCTACATTTTGTTGAATAAAGTAAGTGCTTAGAACGACAGAAAGCTGAGCAAGTTGGTAAGGATTTATGGTACAGAAAGGCAGACAAAGAAAACTTGGGCACAAAATGGCATTTGTATTGTTATAGTTCTTGTGTCTGTGTTTTGTATGCCTGCTTTTTTGTACCAAGAATAAATTCAGGGAGCAGGGAAGGTACGTCAGCTCGACGAGGTCCCTCTACCCATAAGCCCAGACCACACGTACGCTTGCGGACGCGCGCAAGCTCGCGTCTACGTGCCTAGCGGCTGCCGCGCCTAGCGAGGAATGACGGTTTGCATCCACAAATACGCGCGGCAGCGCGTGCTCACTGGCCTCACTCGTTTACACCTTGGCAGACGCCACTTCGTACTTCGTTGTTGACAGTGTTTCAAAATGCTTCGATATTTATAAACGTAATTGTTATATTTTTAGAACTGTTAGATCAGCACAAAAAGCGAAGAAGCACTTTCTTGCATGTTATAAATCTGCTTAACTGAGAGTTGAATGTACTGCACCGTAGCTGCGTAGCCAGGCGCGCCGGTGCGAGGCAGCTCAAGCGCGCAATATCAGAGAGGAGCTGATCACCGAGATCGCGCCGCGTTTCGACGCGTACGAGCCGTGCCGCACCGTCTGCGCATGCGTGGGCGCGCAGACGCGAGCTTGCGCGCATCCGCAAGCGGACGTGTGGTCCGGGCTTTAAAAGCAGGTGCTGGCAGGACAGCAAATAAGATTCTTTTTTATTGCGATAGCAATTATATGGACACTCCAAAGCAGATTTCTGCCGTCGGCGTCGCCGTCGCCGTGAGGTTCCGTATGACGTCAATGGAGATGAAATCGTCGCCGCGCGCCGCCGCACGCTGTATGTGCGAGTGAAAGGGCGCGAGGGACGCGCGCTTTCACGGGGAGTGAACGCACGGCGGAGAACAAACGCGCGTTCTGTGCCGTGCTCCCTTAAGGGCTGCAGAAGTAGGCGTCTCTTTCCTCCTTTACAATCACCATATATGTAGAGCAAACGCGCCTTCTTCTGATGCACGAAAAGCAGTGGGGGGGAGGAAGGGGACGTTTAGCTGCGGCACCAAGTACCTATGTATATCAGAGGCTCCGGCAACAGTCACCAACGCCGCACGCATTTTGTGCGAACGTGGGCAAAACGCCGACGGCGTCGACAATAGTTCTGCGTGTTGCCGGTGCTGCTGCATGTCCAAGTTTATACAGCTGATAAAGCTACTGTCATTACTCCGTATAGCTCTCTCCAAATTTGCTATCTCAATTGATGCTTCGCCTTTCAGGTGAAACTGCGACAACTTTTTTAGAAAGAGGCTGTAGATTCCCGAACGATTAACGATTTTCTGTACTGTCCCATCTGGGATTTGTTCTGTGATCTTTGTTCCGTGATCTTAATCTTCCTCTACCCCTTGATGTCATGATTTATTTTTCACTGAGTCATTCCATGGCATTTTTAACTCTTCATGTATTGACCATGTATATGACCATGTATTGTTTCTTGCTATCTTTTAGTTATTATTTATTGGTGGCATCTTATAAACTAGTAAATTTACTGGTGCTCCTGTCCATCGCTAGTTTGTTTTATTTTTTGTTATACTATGTGGACACGCGTGTTTTGGAGTGATGAATCTTCAAAGCTGTGATTTCCATAATTTGCATGTTATAGGTCATTCTCCTTTACGGGCCACCAGGGCTTGGCAAGACAACCCTGGCACATGTCATTGCAAGGCATGCTGGCTACAATGTTGTGGAGCTCAATGCCAGGTTGGACTCACTTAATTTTCTAGTTCTTAACAGTCTAATGTTATACTTACTGGAGTGGTTCTGCGTGACTACTGTTCTGAGGTGTTGATCATCTTGTGTAAACGAGAGAATGCAGTTGGAAAGGGACTATCATGCTTGTACATGTTAAAGATAGTGCCAAATGTTTGCAATGAATATGTGTACTTATTACATCGTACACCGTACACGTGACATGCTTCCCATAAAATGGTGGTCGGTTGTAAGCTTATTAGAGCATTGCATGGTTTTATAATAGATGGCAAGCATTTTATTATGTGTTCTAAGATAATTTTCCAGGGAGTCTGGTTAAGAGAACATAATATGCAATACCTTACAGGCTGCCTTTCCAGGTCTGGATATATCGTATATCAAGTAGTCAAGCACATTCCGTAGTGCACCTATGCATATCAGGGTTTTAATATTATTCCATAACATTGTGCTGTGGAAGGAACCTGAAGTTCAAGAAAAAGACTAGGGTTTCAGCAGAAGCCAGCAATTTTGGTGAAAGCAGTGAGTGCTGAAACATTGTTACTGGAATTGTAGGCCCAGCTTATAGCAGGTAAGAAGAAAGTGCACCATGGTGAGTTTGGTCCCTGACACTGTCTCACATCTTCTGAAGGGCCGGATCGAGGCTATACATGTGCCATGTTAAGGACTAGCGCTGATAAAAGGGTATGGGTAAGAGCATGGAACAGTATTTTATTGCCTTGGATGCCTTAAATGCCGCTGTTACTGTGGAATTTAAATTAGAAATTGTTGGGGGACAGTATTTGCTAGACATTGGCACTAGAAGTGCCATGTGAGACCAGGCTCTTTGACTGAATATAGCTTAGGATCACTTCGATAACTGCCACTTTGATATGCATTTCAAGGTTTGTCTAGCTTAGAGGCTTGTCCATCTATGTAGCGGTTATCGGTCTCGTAACTGAATAAGCTAAACAAAATAGAAGTACACTGATGTTTGAATTTCTGCACCAATGTAAACTCTAACTAGGCCTGCATACTTGAGGACTCTTGCAGCAGCAGTGATTATGCTACAGGTCACTAATCAAAACAAATTCACAGTTCATTTACACTTCTGGGATGTAGACTTAAAAATGTACACTACCATGTAAAGCAAATACTACAGCAGGTGATATCTGCATAGTATGGTCACTGTTTACAGGGCGGCCATCTCTGCTGCTTAGCTAAGAAAGTTACTATGTTGTGCTTAAGGCTTGTAATAAAGCTGTCATTTTTGGCCTTACAGTGATGACAGAAGCCCCGATGTGTTCAAGACTACTCTGGAGACTGCCACTCAAATGAAGGCTGTCTTAGGGCAGGACCCACGACCAAACTGTCTTGTCATTGATGAGATTGACGGCGCACCACCTGTGAGATACTCTTTTTAACTGCTCAGCCCATTTGTGAATGGTACTGGCCTGAGTGACTAACCATTAGTGTCGCTAGAATTGTAAATTTACTTATTTATTTGAAGTACAGTTAAACATCAATACAGTGGAATCTCGATGATACGAACCTCACGGGGTCACGAAAAATATTCGTATTAGCCGAAATTCGTATCATCGAAACACAATTAAAACTAGCTAAATTATGGGGGGATGAGAGCATCAGATCGCGAAAATCGCGAGAAAAATGTATTTTTAAAAACCACGCATTTCGGTATCTGCAACGCCTAATCTACGCTGAATCAAAATAGTTTGGCTGAAAACGCGCTAAAAGTGGCCGAAAAAGATTTATTCGTCAGTGCGCAGGGTGAGAAAACAGCTTTAAATCGCACAAAATCACCGCAATTCAAGGAGACATATCTCGTATTTCCGGCCACCGAGCGCCACCATCTTGGTATCGTTCGAAAGCTCAAAGTTTCGCCGTTCCGCTTCTCAATTCGTCCGTCGTTGCCATCTTGTAACAAACGCGCAAACTCAAAAGAAGCGCGGGTCTGCGATAGGTAGTCACACGGACCCTCCGATGAAAGCGGCCTCCGATTGGCTGCCGTGCTGAAAGGCGTCTCTGCATTGGTTGCTTCTGTGGCAGGAGCAAGATGGCAACCGCAGTTGTCTGCTTCGTAAACCACGCCGGCGTCTTCACTTGACACGCAGAATTCGGATTACCGAGAGCTCCTAGGTTAGTGATGGATCGTCGCTCGTTGGAGATAAAATTTTGGACAAAGCACGTCTTCGGAATACGGAAGCGCAAGCCTCCTACGGCAAGAAAAATGTGGCGATTAGCGGGAGAAGCGGAGGAGAACCCTACTGACCGTGCCGCGCTACTCGCACCGTGGATTACGTGCCGCGCTATCTTGCACCGTGTGACTCCGGCAGCGAAACCGACAATCGCCCTGTGCCATCGCCACCGATAATGCAGTCGACGGATGACGCGCCAACGGAGGCTCCCGCGCCTTGTCATACGGCCGCGCGAATCAGCCGAGATCGTATCTCGGTAGACAGCTCGCAGCGAGTAGGCAAAATGGTGCAAGCACAAAGAATGCGGCCCGAAGCACAGCAGCCACTCCGTCCGATGGGCGGCCGCCGAAAAGGAGGAAAAACACGAAAGCAAGAAAAGCGCCACCGCTTCAAATTCTTCGCGCCCAGTCGCTGCCTCCGTGCTGTCCGGCGCCGCGTCCGTGCCTCCGCACCAAAAGAGAAAGGGAAAAAGCGCTGTTCTCCTTCTCGGCCGTCGGTGGGGCGGCATTTATTCGTATCAACCGACGCGGGTCGAAAATCGATTCGTAACAACCATACTCTAGCCCGTTGCAAAGTAATGGGGCTTGGCCGGAACCACAGAAAAATTCGTATCATCCGGAAATTCGTATTAGCCGTGATTGTATCATCGAGATTCCACTGTATAACAAAGTCGGTAAAATTGGCAGTTTGCTTTGTTACATCGAAATTTCGTTATATTGAAATTTGACCTTCTAATGCAACTGATTTGTACAATTCCCGATAGATTTTTTTTACATCGAAGGGGCCGCAATATTTTCAGTATTAACAGGCAATTGGGAAAAGCTAATTTCAATGAGAAAACAATTCATTTTTTGAATTTGAGAGTCGACGACATAAGATACGATGTCATATCGTGTCGAAGATATTGTCACATTGGCGATATGAAGCGAAGCCAGCCCCGCTTTCGCACTCACAACGCCCCTGTGGCTGATAGTGACGCTCGCAGTGGGACGACGCTATCATGAAAAGCGCCGGCAGTGGGGAGCGAATGCTTCGTCTGCTTCTTGCCTCAATGTGTCTCCGAAACTCTAGATTACACAACCTCCAATACTAAACACATGGGAACATGGTGCACATAATGACACGCCATCTCTGCATGCCCACTCTTTGCACATGGGCAGATTACCTCTAAAATAGGGTGTGTGGGCTGCATAGGCACTCAGCCTATGCCGCTTGCAATTCCGCTTGTAATTCAGTCATATGACCATCTGCGTCCGCAGAAGTTTCCATTTATTTTCTCTGTATTCCTTCGCGGCAGCAGTGAAATTTTATTATATTGAAGTTATGTATGAACACACTTTATTATATGGAGGCTCTAAATAAATGTTTTATGGACAAGAAGTTTAAAAAAGTTATATACTTTGTTAGATCGAGAATTTCGTTATATTGAAGCTCGTTATATAGAGGTTTAACTGTACCTACAGGTCTCTATATCAGGAATTGGGTAAGGAGGGCTAGTACAATAGTATGACAATGCAAAAAGCAGTAAACTAAGTTAAAAAAATATGCAAAGCTTATCAACAATACAAGCGTAAACACAAGCATAAATACAGGCAACAGTGTAGGCATAAATCCATACATCAGGTAAATGCATAGTTAACAAGAAACCCAGTCGTTAAAGTACTGCATGAAGATATGTAAAACACATTAGGAAAAAAATATACGAACTGTTAAGTAGCCAAGAAATTAAAACCGCGTGAATAAAAAGCAGATCAAGAACGCTCAAAACCATAATGTGTGAGCAGCATAAGAATGTGTCATATTTGTGTCTTTTTTACTCCTTATGGTCATTTCTTCAATTTGTCTAGTTGTCTTTTCTCCTGCTTTCATTTACCTTTTTCTTATTATTTCTACACTTCAATTAAAAACACAGTTAATCTCTCCCATGCTTTCCTTGGCTTCATTGTCTACTGGCTTCAAATGGTTCTTTACCATTTAACTCTCAAGTTCTTTCCCAAAAAATTTATTATAAGATAATTATACACACACTACTCTGACGAAAAAATATGACATGCTATAGTTTATACCATCCATATTCACCAGAAATAGAGAATGAAACTTGTTCCGAAAATTTCATTTTCTAAAATTTTTTCGTCAGTTCACTATGAAGTTTTTAATTTATTTGTTGGAACACATGAATATGAAAGAAATGTAAGCCACAGATAATACGCATGGCACAACTGCATGCACTGAAAAGAGCTGACTACCATGGTTTGTTTCCAGTGAGCTAAGAAACAGCGGCCTGGATGGTTACAGCTCAAGCTTAGGAGTTAAATGTTCACAATCAGCCGACACATCCTGCTCCATTTTTGAAGCAATAGTTTATGCATTGTGAATTATTCACATCTCCACCGTGCCAAGCTTAATGATATCTCACACATGAAATTGCATTCAATAGGTGATGGGTCCTTCCTGCGGCTATGTGTGTTAGCATCATACACCTATGCAAATTAGCGGTTGTCTCATCCATGGCTACAAAGTAGTCTGCGTTGTGCACTGCTTTGATGAAGGTTACACCAAAAGTACAGAAGCAGCTGAAAATAGTGTACTTGGTCATCTGAGAGGTCGTGGATGTTTTGCTGCCATGTTCTTTCTTGTGTGTCCATGAAATGGGAGTGACCACATTTTTTATGTGGTCATTCTTCTGGTAAGGACGATTCTTCTGGCTAGGAAGAGGCCACCCACATCTGGGTAGAAAAAGCATGTATCTGCAGTGCCTTCTGCTATGCAGTGCAAATGTGTGTTGTTTACTTCCACTTGAGGTTGCCTACTGATTCTCATACCAAGAGCACACATTTAGCTGACTAATACATCACTCTTTTGTTCAATTTGCTCCTAGATATTTATCAAAAAATTATTTATTATGGCTCATGCTTAGCAGGCTGTGTTGCTGAATTTGCAGCAGTTTCCTTTCTTTTTACTCTCTTTTTTGTCTTTGTGTAACCTGCTTTATATTTATGCTGGCATAATAGTGAAAGATGACAACATTGAAGGTTTAACTCTCAAGCTCTTGTAGTATGACATTTTCATATGAAGCATGTTAACATCACTTCATCTGCATCATAGTGTGGCAAGTTGTCTATTTCTGTCTTTGCTGTGTGGTATGTTCTCTTAGCCAGCAGAAATTGTTCTCACTGACACTGCAAATTGCTATTTCAATTGCAGCAAGAATGCTTCGTGAAGTCAAGCACAGGTTCTGGCAGCTTTGCCAGCAAAACCATTTTGACAGTTGTCTAGGAATGTTGAAATGCTTATAGTGCTGCATTTCTTTGCGATAGTTCCCAGCAATGGTGATACCCATTATCCGCACTGACGCCATATTCTGTCGTCCTGGAAAGAAAAGTAGCTGAGAAATACAACCTGTGGAATTAAATAAAAAATGACATACTGTATTTACTCGATTCTAAGCACTCCCTTTTTTCATGATCACGATGCCCTTAGTGAGGGGCTCCGAGACGTGCGGTGCGCGAGCGTCAAGAGTCCGCGCCGATCGCGGGCGTCACGAGTCCGCGCGCCTCTGCAGTCCGGCTGTGCGGCGAGATCGCGCTGTGGATGCCGTGCCACCTCGGGACTCCGACGGCTCTGGCTATGCGCGGTGTGCGAGCGTCACGAGTCCGCGCGCCTCTGCAGTCCGGCTGTGCGGCGAGGTCGTGCTGCTACATTCTAGCCACTGTAGCGCTGCGGACGCCGTGCCACCTTGGGACTCCGGCGGCTCCGGCTACGCGTGGCACACGAGCATCACGTGTCCGCGCGGTTCACGGGCGTCACGAGTCCGCGCGCCTCTGTAGTCCGGCTGTGCGGTGAGATTGCGCTGCGGACGCCGTGCCACCTCAGGACTCCGAAGGCTCCGACTCGAAGAGAGTGAGCAAGCGCACTTGGTGGCCTTGGCTACGCGCTCTTTTTAACAAATAGGGGGGTGCTTAGATTCGCATGCAAACTTTTTTCCCAATTTTTTCGCGAAAATAGAGGGGGGTGCTTAGAATCGCGAAAATACGGTAGATGCAATAGTGCGTTGAAAGTAGAGCTTTTTTTTTTTCCGTTATGGGAAGCACATTCCCAACGTGTTTCTTTAAAAATGCACTGGAAGGAAAAATCATGTCTTTAACCCCACACCAGTTACATGTGAAACTATGCTAAACTCACTGTGGCATAATCTTTATAATATAGTATGAATCTTGTGAACGGCAGAAATTTTCTGATCTAAAGTTTGTGGGATGCAAAAATGAACCGAGTCAGTTCACCAAAGTGAATGAAATGGGTGCTTACACATTAACTTCCTCTCCATTTCCTGTGACACTAGGGTGGAACTTAGGAACTTCGCATGCCTGCGCGCATAGAGTTTACTACAAAAATTTTTAGTAGGAAACCTGGCACTGATGTCTATGGGGGCTGGCAGTTGAGCCAGCATGGGAATTATGGGTAGTAAATGAATTTGCATAAACTACGACAGAGTTTGCAGCACCAGAGTTCCCACTAGTAAATTTTGTAGGAAAGTCTGCATGCACGGGCAAACGTGCATGCATAGACTCGTGAAACGCTCATGAGCCAACTGTTGACATCTCTTAGCACGTGCTGCCATGTTATCTATGCTGTTTTCTTTTTTCCCTGCTTGTAGCTTCTTCAGCAAAGGCTATAATAGTTGGGAGCAAAATGCAGCTATTTTTTTTTACATTATTTGACATGGCATAAGTAAAGGCTGATGAGGATACCAATTGTTGCTTGTGTTGCTGTTTGAGCATGAGCTGTAAGGCGTATACAGATAGGCTAGCAGCCATGTGACAAACTGCCTGTTGGTCTTGGAACAAAAGCACAAAGCAATGACAGACGAAACACAGTGCTTCTCACAACTGAGTGTTGTGTCCTGGGCCGATGTTTTGTAGCGATGCCTTTCCTGTAATAATGCCTTTTCGCGCTTATCGCGCTTTTTCAGTGGTCAGAGCGATGGTCCGCTCGCGTTATCAATGGGATCAGCTGGCCGTGAGCGGTGGATGATAAGACTAGTATAGAATAAGTCTTAAGGCATTGCTACAAAATCGCGGCCCTGGCTGTCTTTGGTTTCGTGTTCTTGTTCTTTATATGTTTGTTCCAAATAACTGCATTCTGACTCAGTTTGCAACTCTTCTACTCTCTATTAGCGTTGCGTCATGTCACCCCTGCATTACCCAAGCATGCCCCTTTTTGGCCTGCAATGATTCTGCACACACCATAAGGCACTGTCGCAGGGAGCCTGGCAACCATGGGAAGAAAGCATCCTTTAATCATTGCAGCACTTTGTTGTGTGCTGTAGTCTGTGAAATCACTGCCCACTGATAATCGGTGATGGCTCCATATGCCTGTTAATACATGCCTGTTTTTGCTACAGTTGTGCAGGGTAGTCATTTTGGCCCATTGCACCAGATTATTGTGCGTTGAATGGTCGTGAGGGTTGCAAAGTATTGCATTTTATGGTTTATGTAAAAGCACTAAATTTAAGTCATGCTTGCTTTTTCTTTTTGTTTGTTTTTTACGCGCACCAGGCTTCTATCAACGTACTAGTCAACATGATCAAAAGCACTGGCCAGCCTACAGGAAAGAAGAAAAAGAAAGATGGAAGCCTGCTTCTTAGACCCATCATTTGTATCTGCAATGAACTGTAAGCATGATAAAGCACACTTCCTTGGTTAATTTGACTTTTCACCCCGACAGATGCCTGCCTATTACATCGCATGAAAAAGCTTGCCAAATTGAAATCGTTTCAACCTCAAATGCAAGACAATTGATGGCATTCAAAATACAAATGGATTAACACTTGGAATCTATGATTGATTGATAGAGTGAATAACTAGGTTTAACATTTAAAGCAACATCGGGGCTGGGAGAGAAGTCACAGTTGGAGAGTTGCTGATTAACTTCGATCATTTGGGTTCGTTGACATGCACCTCAATTGATGTACCCAGGCATGTTTACATTGTGCCTTTGTCAAAATCTGGCTGCTGCAAAACCACCCTGCCACCACATGAACTGATGATACAGTAGTTATGTGCAGTAGATCAACTACACATGTAGACCAATTTTTTGAGGCACTGACTGCCACAGCAACCAACACGTGCACATTGCATGGGCAACAGAGCCATTTTTCCTCCTTATTTGTCTTGCCCTCCTTCAAATGTCTGTCCTCATTCTCCTTTGCACTCTTGACTGCTGCACCTGAAATAAAACCAAATAATCATCTAGTGGTATATGGTTCTTCAGCTATTGTGAGAATGTTAAAAAAAAATACATTAGAGTGCACTTGTTTTGCAAGATCATATATGCAGTCCCCGTCTCCAAGTGTGCAGGCCATTATTTTATTTATTGCAAATCAATTAATGCTCAGTTTACATAAAAATTTTGCAAGCAGTCTTTACTTGAACTTTTGCATAATTCAAAACCAAGCCTGCATGTCCTGTTTAATCAAATTCAAGGAATTCAGTTGCACTCTGTTATCTTATTTTTCCAATGGATAAGCTGTAAAATATTCTCCCTGTATTGTGACATTTTATACTGTGCAGTTCTTTCGCAATATCTTCCATGATGCTTGCATAGCCCTTAAAGTTTGTTTGCACAGCATACTACCAAAGATGGAATGTTGGATTTTTGTATGGAATGCTAGAATGCTCACATTTTTACATTTAGGTGCACGTTAAAGAACCCCAGGAGGGTCAAAATTAAATTGTAGCCCTCCACCACAGCATACCTTAAAGTACATGCATTGCTTTGAGATGCAAAAATACCCACGAGTTACAACATTCTGTTGAACCTCCTGTTGATTGAACCTTCTCTATAACAGTCTGTTGAATTTTTTGTAAAACCTGTTCAAGAGGCTTGTTCACATTTAATGCATAGGCTCTGTGTCCACTACAATGTGACCAATGTTGCAAATTTGTGGATTTTCATTCAACCTGTCACGGGCCATTGAAATGTCTATTACTGACACATTGACTGCTGTGTAGTCTGCAACACTTGTTGAAAAGTTTTGTATCGACTATCATCACTAACAGTAGATGCTGAGCATCACTCACAGTACATGGCTTTGGTTGCCTTCCTGGTTCCCCAGTCTCCTGATTCCACTTCACATGTTGAGCTTTGTCTACATTTTGTTTGTCCCTTTCATTCTCTTTTGCTGATGTGCTTAAAACCTTCAGTTGGCTCCTTATTTCACTGCCTAACCCGAGGCACCCAGTCTTCCATGATTTTTTAAGTGGAAGAGGGAATGAATCGAAAGGTGAATTAACAAGGATGCCTAATTGCAACCGCTTGGAATCTTTTATCCTCCGCTCACCACAAAGTTTTCAGTAAGCTGTCTTTTGTGCAGCACAGGGCAACTTAGCTGTGTGATGTGTCCAGCCTTACATTTTTAATTGGTGCCAGGCACACTCCAACTGGGGACACTTCATTGCCATGGGCGATGGATGGGCGCGAGCGTCATGACGCTCTGTGTGACGCACTAAAGATGCTGACACAGGTAAAATAGTCCTGTGGAAATGCATTGATTGTTTCTGTGCCTTTAATTGCGCTTGGCTCAGCTGGTGGTGTTTTTCATTACATTTCACACTCATCACTCATATTTTGTGGCAAGACTAATTCCTGCTATGGCATTCGCTGAAGATTTTCGTTACTCTGATGCCGCTTCTAGCTTGGCATGCTTTAGACTGCTTCATGTGTCCATACTTATTAGGTGCACTAGTGATGCTGGCTAAGTTTTCTGACACAATCTCTAATACTTTCTGCGTATAATAGACTCCCGACAGGCTGTAAGCGTCACAAGTTAATAAATATGTTTACAAATATTGCAGTAGTCTTTTTGCACTTAAGCATAAGCGGTGGAGACGATGGATTTGCCCACTGTGGTGTCACATGGGCTGTTTCTATGCAAAATATGGCTTGAGGGGCCAAAAGGTCCAGGCTTCAAATGGTGCTGCTGCTACAGAATATCAGTACTCACAAAATAAAACTGCATTTCTATGAAGGTATGTTCCAGCCCTGCGGCCATTGCGACAAGTTGCATTGATGCTGCACTTCCCATCTACACAGAAGACCCGCCTTTGTACTCGGCTGTTGGAGGTATTAAGAAAACTGCATTCCCTTTTTTTATTGAAATTACAGAAAGCTAACCTGAATTAAGTGAGATGCTCTGGCTGCTATGTTACTGATTTCTTCTTTGTACTATATGATGGAAAATGTGGAAAAGATAGTCTGAGATGGCACTGTGTTAATGTCCATATATATATGCTGCTTGCTAGTTGTTAATTATGCTCAAATCTTGTCCAATGATTACATGCTATTGGCTGTGTTGGGAAGTACCATGGCTAATAAGATGTGTTGTCTTAAAGTTACATGAGTCAATTGGCCAAGTTGAAACTCGGGCTTGTTGTAACTGGGGTGTGGAACATACGTACAATAAAACCAACAATAATTTAGTTCTGTTAGGGTTCTGGGCCAATGCTCTTTGATTTCATTCCAGTTCAATTTTGCTTCAGGGAAATAAAGAGCTCTGACAATTCCCGAACTGATTCAGCACAGTGCACTTGATCCTCAAGCTTCCCTGTTTCGATGTGATACAAAGTAGACAGGCTATCAATCACTAGTCTGGGCATGCAAGTTTTTTTATTGAAAGAGTAACAGATTACTTTACTGGCAGGTGGGAGACGGGACTGGATAATCTAACGTGCATGTCATTATTTAATAAATTTTTCCGGAAAAAAGTGAGTATTAGAATAGAGTAAATATGCCATATTTCCGCTAGCTCTAACTTGAAATGCCTGGCTTTATGTATTTCAAATCAAACACCCATATATATATATGAACAAGTGCATAATTATTATGACAAACATATGTGATGTTGGTGATGCGCATGGTATGGAGCATTCTGTGGCGAGAAATGCATTGTTTATTGCTTTTTAAATCACACATGACCACTTAATAAATTAACATGTTTGTCATAATATTATTACAGTGTTGACCGCTTATAACGTAAGTCGCCGAAGTCGCGAATATCTGCACTATAAGCGGTACTGCACTATAACCAAAACACTGATTTTCAAGCCCTGCACATATGCAAAACATGTAGACGAAGCATGTAGACACGCTTTGTACTATCGCGCACACATCGTGATTACGTTTTCACCAGTGAGCTGGCAAAAACACAATCACGATGTAGCCGTTGCTCTTCAAGCTCGACAGCTTTGCACCGAGTCAAAACGAAACAACTGTTTGCCGCAACTGCTGCAGAAAAAACCGTGACCGCTATCGAAGCGATTATGAACGGCGACTTTGCGGTGCTGAAGGCACGCGCCCGACACACGCACCGAGTCTGGAAGAATTAACTACCATTCGCTGCAACACCTGCGGTCGAAACCGCGGTCGCTATCTCTGCGATCATCGATGGCGACTACGCAGTTTTTTAGGCATGCGGCTGACGTGCGTACCGATTAAGAATGAAACTACTCTTCGCCGCAAACGTTGCGGAGAAAACCGCGGCCACTATCGACGCGATCGTGGATGACGACTACGCAGTTATGGAAGCCCGCGACCAACGCAGTGTTATGCATGGCGGTAAACGCAAGAATACAGGCTTTAAAGACACAAATAGGTTCGAAGCATTCCGCGTTGCTGTCATTCACGTACGATTTCAACTGATGGCTGTGGCGATGCGGACTCCGCCGCTTCGTTTCGGTTGGACGCTCACGTCGTTCTTGCTCTTTTGCGTCGCACATCTGCGGCGCTCCTCGCTCACCGAGCTTCGAAAGTAGTCCGAATTAACCGATGTGCGGCCAAATAAGTCTGAATTAACGAGAGTTTATTGCATTGAATAATGCATACGTCGGCCGGGAGCACGCACCTTGTTGAGAAGCGTGCTCGCTGCCGCACTTGTCGGCGATATTTTCCCGCGGAAGCCGCATTATAACCAGTATTTCATCTCACGCGGCTGCACTGTAAGCGGTATGCGTATACATGGAGTTCTATGGGAGGGTAAATGGGAGTCGTAAAAGGCCGCGTTGTAGCCAGTTCTGCACTATAAGCGGTTACGTTATAAGTGGTCTATACTGTAATATGATGTCTAGTAAGTGGGTGAAACTGAGTTTTTTTTGTAAACATGAAACAAATACAGTGGTGATCAACAGGTGATGTGTGATTTTGATTATGCATAAATTACAGTTTACTGACAAAACACAACAGGCAGTAATCAAACAGGTACGTGGTTACATTAACAAAATAAAGGACCAAGTAAACAGAGAAACAACACCAGCCATTATGCTTGCAGAAAAATGAAAATTTAAATACTTAAGAAAAAGGCAAATTATGGTTAAAGAAACCAAACAGGAGCTAGAGCTCATTTCATCCTTGCATACTTTCTTTTTCTTTGTTTTTTTAGTTGTTGGGAAATCCAGGCTTAATTTATAATATTAGAAGAGGGGGGAGGAGAGGGTGGGGCTGCACTGGAATGGAACCTGTGGGAATCGAGCTGCTGCTTGTTCTCCTTCTTTCTCATCTTTTTTTAGATCTGGTGCTCGATTGAATTGCCAGGGTTAACAGCCGCACCACAAAGTTGCAGCACCATCGGTGATCAATCAGACTTTTGAAAAGCCTTTCTGCCATGCACCTCAGCTGGCTATGGCTAAGTAGAATTGCAAGTGTCCCAGCCTATGTACTAACAGTATCTGGCATATATCCAGCACGCATCCCAACTCGCACATATGAACCACGTTTTGAGCCATAATGGGCTGCTAGCGGGATGGGCTGACTGAGGAAAAAAAGCTCTTTTATTTAGTCTAACGCTTTTCTTGGCTCTGCGTCACCAGTTACGTTTGAACTGTTTCGTTCCAAACCAGTAACACATAATTTTTTTAGTTCAACCTTGTTCAGGGTCAGGCATGTTTCGAAAATACAATTTTAGGTTCAGGTTAGGTTCTGGCAAAAATTTTGGTTTGGGTATGGTTTTTTGGTTCAGGGTTTCAGTTAAGTTTGATAACAATATTGGGCTCTGGTTGATGCAAAGTAGAGCATCTTGTGCGTTCTGCACATTGCATTGTGACTAATTTCATGTTCATACTGTGGTGACACTGCATACGAGTGCGACGCGTATGCGTGTCGGAATAAACAGTCGACGAGCTGCGCTCTAGGTGATGAAAGGAAAGATCCCCTGTTTATGGTGCTGGCCGATAATATACACTCTGGGGGACGTCACATGGTAAAAGTAGCTTGGCGCACGTAGTTGTCGCCCAGCTATCTGTCGTGACATCACACGCCGAACACAGGCAGGCGATAACAGCACACATACTGTGTGTTCGTCCTACTTTTACAACAAGTACATGATAATGGCAGCTGAGGAATTGAAAGGTGAAGTTGTCAGCCCACTGTAGGCATGTCAGTAATCACACAGGATCAGAGTGGCTTAACTGTTAATTCAGCTGTTTCATGTCTTATAGTTTGCTCATACAAAGTATTGTTAGTTAGAGAACGTTGGGGTTTTGCAAGAAGTAAACCCTGGTCTTGTGTTCTTGCAGGTGATGCGAAGGGAACGGATGAAAGGGGAACAAACGGCTGTGTCTGCACTGTGTGAGAAGGCAGGAAATGATGTGCGTTCCTGCCTCTCTACACTCCAGGTAAAATGAGGGGTGTTGAACCACCACCTTTGCATCAACATAGCTGTCTCTTGTGGCATCTTTCCTACTATGCATAGGCGCACATGATGTGAGGCTTTATGCTGGAACTTGTGATAACAATATACTTTGCAGTTCATCCATGGCCGAAAGAAGCAGCTGACACTAACAGATGTGAACACCGTCAACGTGGGCCAAAAAGACGTTCAGCAAGGACTGTTATCACTGCTTCATGAAGTGTTCCAAAAACCACGGGCTGCTCGGTCAGGCATAATTCTTTTCATTTCTCTATTATTGATGAGAAGGTTTTTGAGACCTAAAAGTTTCCTGCAGTGTCTTCCCTCTCCCAAGGCAGGATGCTGCTGCAGTAAGCCAGTCAGAGGAATTGCCTAATCTATGCAAGGCTTTTTGAAAATCCAGAAAGTAGGTGCATCAGAAAGAGAACAACCCCTAGGAGCAGTGGCTTTGGAAAATTATGTTGAGGGTACATATTAACTGTTATCAGTAGTGAGAGGCACATCATGGGTGTTGGAGCCATTATGGTGCTAGTTGAAACACATTGCAACATATCACTAGCAGCGTTCAGAAAAGTCCCATTTGAGGTAACACTTTTTGTAACTGTACACTCTTACGTATGGCTGCAACCTGCATAATTTGGAAGACGGGGGTGGCTTCCTGACCTAAACTGAACTCTGAAGATTGTGTAGTGCATGGCTATTCTAGCTTGCTGAAAACTCTAGTTCGTATACTTGGAAACATAATGAGGTAATTGTGAGCATGTGGTGTTCCACCTGCACCGCAAGCTTGTACTGTGGCCTTGCGTCAACAGCCATGTGCTGCTCACCCAAACTTGACACGGAGCCTGTCGTTCCATCGGCTAGCCTTGTCCACTAGCCACAGAAGGGAAATCAAGCAGTTTGATTCAAAATTGTGGGCTTCACAAACTCTGCAAATATTTTTGCACACCACTGCTTAACAGCCCTGTAATAAAGTAGGCTTCAGTGCTTTTTTTTTTTTTGAAGTTTGCATCTTTGGCATAAATTGAATTTGTACTGGTACACATTGTGTTGGGTGTATCAAACTTGAGAGGAGCATATGAATTGCCAGGATTTAAATGTATTTTTATGTCGCAGTGACAGTGCTCACATGAGAACACAGACGGGGATGATGAAAGAGAAGAAGCAAACTATTTATTAGTCAAACTTATGCCCGGAAATTAAAGCGGCACTTAATGTGACAAGAAACCAGCAATCACAATTGGCTGTTGAATCCCATGACACTGTTCGAACCTACATGCTATTTATACATGCGTCATACATTCAAGAGTGGCCAGTGGTTCTTGTGTGCATTCGAAAATGTACAACAGTGTTAGCGGTGCATGTGTGATCTGATTATGGCGGGCCTGCCTTGGTATAGATGGAATGACAACAGGCATGAATAAAATCTCAGCCGCAGCGGCCGCATTTTGATGAGGGCGATATGCGAGAACACCTGTGTGCCGTACATTGGGTACACATTAAAGAGCCCCAGGTGGTCAAAATTAATCCGTAGTCCTCCACTACGGCGTGCCTCATAATCATATTGTGGTTCTGGCACTTGAAACTGCAGAATTGAAAAATTAAAAATAAAGCGCACATCTTACATAGTGGTAAAGCAGGATAACACTGGTAACAGGCAGTAGCAGATGTTAACAAGAAAGAGGATAATGAAGAACATCAGGCAGTATGCTATGTGTGATAATTTTAATCCATTGAAAGCAAGTTTGTCTGCTGTGTCTTTTCTAACTATATCAGTGTGTCTGTGTCTGCTGTTGTGTCCGTACAAAAAAAAAAGTCTTGTAAATATGGATGTTTTGCGTTGATTGAAACTTTAGCTTAGTTAAAATGGAGTGCGATGAACTAACCAGTGCGATGAACTAACCGCACTTTCTGATTTCGTGCAGGAAAATCTTTCGGCACCATATGGATTATGCGTCCAGCACTGCTGCAAAGAAGCCTGAAGATATGCGGTAATTTATTTTCACAACTGAGGGTTGCACTGTGTAAACCTGGCAGAAACAGCTACACCTGCAACATTGTCAAATAGCTCTGTCTTATTAGGATAAATTTTGCAGTATGTATGTTACTGCACACGGAGCATTACACAACAGGCTCTTGAATTAGATCTCTTTCAACCTTCTCGCATATTCAGAGCAGCATGTGTGAATACCGATCCTGTAAATATAAAAGAAGTGTTACACCAGCGTATATAATAGGTAAAGAAACAAATGGGACACATTTGCTGAAATCTGCCGGAACTGAATTGACAAACTGCAAGCAGGCCAAATTATTAGAAAAGATGGCAAGTAGTAATCTGGTTGTTTATTGCTGGATTATTTGTTCCGTTATCTTTGATGAAATGCATGTAGTAAAGAAATATCACGACTACCTTGCATGTGAAAAGGGTAAGCATAAATCATTCACAAGCATGTGCTACCACACTGCCTGTCAGTCTTCTTGACGAAAAGATTAAATATCTTAGCTATCAGTTTTTGACATTTGTGCCTTGCTGGCAATTTTCACCACATTTCACTTCCTATACTCCCAGTTTTGCTTTGTCTATTGTTTTTCTGTCAGTGGCTTACAAAGCTAGCTTTTTGTTGCTTTCTTTCTTGCAGGCTTTATACAATTTTTGATTTGTTGTTGTATAATTGTTCTTGGCCTGCACAATTCCTTCAGTTTTTGACTGCACTTAGCCAATGACTGCTTGCTGGCCAGCTGAGCAGCTAGCTTAGATAACTTCATTTTTACTCTCGAGTGGCTCTTTCTGCCTGTCTCTAAGCATTCCACATTCTTTCAACTTTATAGGAATCACACCACTTCGAATAAAACCATTAGTTGAGCTATTAGCAAGCCATACAGCCCAGCTTTGGACTTCTATGAAGTGTTGCTATTGTGTTTTTATAGACAATTGGCAAAACTTGCTTCTGAAGCTCCTTACTCTCAACTAAAAGTGGTTAACACATGAGTGACAATGGGGGCTTCTGAACATGACAGAATTAAAAGGCAGGCCAAATTCACTTATGTCAAATTAACAAAAAACTGCTGCTTTAAGCTGTAACAATGCACAAGGGATGGATGGATGGATGTAAAACCTAAATGAAAGTCCTGAGGTACGCGACTCAGCACGCAGCGGGCCGCTCCCACGTTGGGACAGTCAGGCCATGCCCGACCGCCGCATCGTGGGCCCTCTGCACAGCCCATAGTTGCGCCCCGGCATCGGGGCTCTAGATAGCGGAGAGCCACTTGTCCTCATTGATTTGTTCCGTGCCTTGCAACGAGGGGCAACGCCAGAGCATATATGGCCTAGGCTAGCGAAGTCATTGCAGTGCCTGCAAGAACTACTGGCATAAGTGTCGGGATAAAGCTTGTGTAATAAAGCTGGGATGGGAAATAAATGATAAAGGACTGATTGCAAATGTTCTGCATTGTCTTCAACCTCTGGACTTTTTTAATGCTTTTAGAAGGCTCATGTCCTTGGGCAAAATGCCTATTTTTTTCTTACGACCTGATCAGGCCTGTTCAACATATAAGCACGAACTATGGGTCTAGAAACGTTTTAATGGCACCCGCCGTAGTTGCTTAGTGGTTAGAGCATCGCGCTGCTAAGCTCGAGATCACGGGATTGAATCCTGGCCACGGCGGCTGCATTTCGATGGGAGTGAAATGCCAGAATGCCTGTGGGCTGTGACAATTGGGTGCACGTTAAGGACCCCCAGGTGGTTGAAATTTCCAGTCTCTCTCACTACGGCGTGCCTCATAATCAGATCATGGTTTTGGCATGTAAAGTCCTAGAATTAAATTTTTAAACATTTTAATGTCATTTTTATGCCTATAAATTCCTATTTTGATGTTGGTACCTATATGGGGATTTTCAGAGCCTAAAAACGCCTTTTTCTGGGTTTTGTCCTAGCCTTACTTTGTTTAAAAGGATATATATAAGGTAACAATCGGCTGAAGGCAGCCGATTGTTACCACAGGCACCTTGCCTGTGTCAAGGCTGTTCTCAACAGCTTCGCTGCAGATGAGAGCATCGCGGTGAGAAGGGCTCAAGCTGTGCTACACGACAATACACTTGAAGGTGACTTAGCATACCTTGCGCCCACTTCACGTTTTTAGCCAACATCATCGAGATGCTTGAATGTAGATGCCCGTAATGTAGGGATAATTTTGGACGTTCATGAAAGTTTTGTCACCATCCCCAAAGAACCTGTTGCTGATAGAGTTCGAAAGTTAAATCTGTCGCGAACAAAAATCTAGGGTTTTTGGTAGGGGTGTGTGAATACTTGAATATTCGATTTTGAATTGAATAGTGAACTTTCGAATAATTCAGTTCATGGATCAAATATCTCAAATTCAATTTCTCGAATATTCAATCTTTTGAATATTGGTACCAAGCACGAACTTCCCGTGGGCCTCCCAATTTGAGATCTCTTTGCCGTCGGCGCTGACCGCGGTCGATGCTTGCGGCACCAACGACCGTGCGGAGCGGTGCCGAGTGACGTGATGCACATTCCTCAGCTTTTGGCTGTCGTGCAGATTGGCCTTAACGAACTGACGATAACCCACAGAAACCATCTGCCATAAAGATAGAAAAACCCTCCCTACTGTTTTCAGGAAGAAAGCTGTAAAGCAATACTTTCTAAGCAAGAGAAGATTGCCATGAAGCACAGTATATGGCCCACTATTAAACTGAAAACCCCTTTGGTAAATTAGGTCAACTTTGCTATTTCTTCAGCTTTAGAGGGAGAAAAGCACGTAATTCTATTTGACAGACATTCTGTTGATAAAAAAATATTTTCCAGACTTTTGTATACAAACTGAGTTGTTATCAGTACTGGCATACTAATTTGGTGTCCCTTTTGAGATAAGTAGAGCATACTATACATCTCACTTCATAAGTACCTAAGTTATACCCCGGTCAAGCGGGCAAGTTAAGTGCACTTACGGAGAGTGTCACTCGGTTTAAGTGCACTTTGCCCAATCTAAACGTTGCAAGTGGAGTGTCACTTGCTGCAGAGTGTACTCCGGTCCAAGTGCGTTCACGGAACGCACTTTGCTGGCCGAGTGCGTAGCCTCGTCGCCAGCGGTTTCAATGGTATAAAATGTAATGCATAAAAAAAGGACACAGAAGTTCATTTGAGTGGTTGAACAGCTCTTGCACACAAATAATAGCCGAAAACGCGTTCATAGTCTGTTCGAGCAGGATCAAATGCCGCCTCGTCGCACGCCACTATGTCGTTCTGGATTGGCTAGGCATTTTTCTTGGCTGGCATTGACTTGCCACATTCTTAAATAAAAAATATTTTAGTTTTTTGTTGAAAAAACCTAGATTAAGTTTGTTTTAATTAATAATACAACGTAAGACAATCACTTTTTAGAAGTACTTCTGTTTTTAATCTAAGTTTCCATAAAACGCGCTCGTAGTCTGTCGCCATTTTTTTTTACTGCAAGTGCACTCTGTTTTCCCATTTAGAACCGCGTAGCCTAAAGTGTCACTCAAGGTCCCGAAGTGCACTCCCCGTAAGTGCACTTAACTTGCCCGCTTGACAGGGGTATTACTGATAGCTAGCAGAGTCCTTATTAATAATGTGATAATCCTCCTGAGCGTGTGCAGCACTGTGTTTCTTGTACAAAATTTGGAAGCATAAAAGTTAGTGTTAAATTTTCTGATGTACAATATTCCGTAGAGTTTCTCACTATTAACACCTAGAGGCTAAACTGGCGCCACCGTCTATGCGAGTTTCTTAAAGGGTGCCGTGCCCTCATGGGAATGACGGGATATGTGTCTGCGAGGCTTGTGTTGGCTGGTGTTGTACGAGGCTTCGTCTAAAACGTGACTTTGGCTACACAAATAACGCGTTCTTAAAATAAAATCTACATAAAAGGCTTTCATTCACCCATATTACATCTCTCAATAAAGTTTACTGACCTACAATGCAGAATAAAGCGAAAAAAAGCAAGAACAGACGGCAAGTTGTTCCAAAGCGAGCGAAAATCTTGTTGTCTGCCCTCCAACTTTAGCGGCCAGCTGATACTTTTTACGTTTCATAGAATTGTGCATCTAATAGTATGTCCACAAAATTAAACATGTTTTTGTTTAATAATAAAGCTAAATCAGTTTTTTACGTGCTGTTTTGGCAGGAAATGAATCATTGTGACAGACAGAATGGTGCTAGCCAGGCTTGTCTTCAAGGCGTTCTGGCTTTCCAAAAACGATGCCAATCCGAATCCACAATATACCGGCATTCCCTTGCATACCACAGCACAGCAGCGCCACATTTCCCTCTAGGTTTTATAGTGTGAAACTCTATGCAATATTCAATTCGATATTTGGCTTTTTTTTTTTTCTTGATTCGATTAGATATTCGATTCGAAATCTACTATTCGATACTCGCACACCCCTAGCTTTCGGTACTGAAAGAACGGTCAAAGATTCTGACCGAGAACATTCTGCAATTCAACAGGGCATTGGATCATCGAACATTTTGAAGTACAAGTATGTGCCGCTAACTTTGGTGGATGCTGACCGTTCTTTTTCTGCATACACACCAATACTCAGTGATAAAAGGCGCGACATGAAACCCGAAAATCTTGAGATCTGCTTTGTCACTGCTTTCACAACTTTTCTCATGTGTCTCGTGACACCAAAGTTCAGATAAATCTTGTAACCTACGCAACTTGCCTCATTCCATTTCATTGAGAAAATAAAATGAATTTCATAAAACAGGGGTTTAGTGGGCTGTGTTCCTTAGAAAATCCTAATTTATCCTTAAATTCGCAGTGGACATTCTTATTAACTGAGCCTATATGTGGCCTAAAAGACAGTACTTTGTACTTACATATGCCTCAAATGACAGCTTTAGTACCTGTTGTAGGCACCTAAAACAGCATCTAAGCATTTTTTAGCACCTAAAGTTCTGCTCTCTACTCATTACATTTAGTACGCCTTGCCTACACTTGGTGTCTTCGGTATGTTGGTATAAACTCGGGCAGCAGCACTCAGGTTTTGCATTTATCTGTTGCTGATAAAGTGATCAAATGTCTCTTGTCAGTTCTTACAGTCGAACGTGTGTAATTTGTACATTGCTAACCTACTTTTGAACATTGTAAAATAAACGAAACATTGTATTCAGTTTAACTAACAGAGGTCAGGTGTGTAAGCTTAGAACGAAACAGTTCTCCCCTTGTCAGTGAATGCAAACACAAAACCAAAAGATCTGTGATATTTTTCTAAACAGACTGAATTGAATTTTTTTTTCTTTGCTCTCTCTTTACAAAACAGTGCTCTTGAGTCCTGCATACATATTTTCTTCAGTACATTTCCTGTTGTCACAAAAGAATTGCTCATGTTTCATCACTTCTGCCATGTCATAGGTTTGACTCCCTAGCTCGATCAGCACAAGGATTTGGAGACTATGAGAAGCTTATTCAGTCTCTTTTTGACAATTATCTCAATGTCAACTTTCGGGATCCCCGTTTTGAACTGGTAAGTTTATCGGCTGACTAGAGAAGGTATTGGAAGCATGAACAGCATACCTTTGTCTTGATGCAATTTTTTGCGGTCAGATAAAGTAGGGCGCTTAGAAACAAAACCACGTTGATGAATACTTTAAAGTTTCATTTCAGCCTCTTTGAATGCTCTCAGAAATAAACCAAATGTGTCCTTTCACATTACATATTGCAGTGCATCTCTTAAAGGTGCCCTGAAACACTTTTCTAATCATTAAACGGCCTAACTATTAAAGTACGTCGTCCCACGAATCTCATGCTACAAAAATTTCACGGATTCTTCAACTATAAGTGGAGTTCCCGGCTTTCTCTCTCTTTTCATCTCCGCTAGTGCGCTGGAAGTAACACAGCGGAGAAGCCAAGAGGGCAAAGCCTCGGCCAAAAGTTGAGTGTCGCGGCGGCGAAAGGGCTCGTCATGGCACCCCGTGGCAGCCGTCGTAGACTACGCAGCTACACGCAGTAGAAAGATGAAATGATTTTTCTGTATTTTTGAGATCGTAGACATATATATATTTCATTTATTTAACTCAAAATTATCAATTATGAATTACTGAGAATGTTCTTGCAATCATGAAATCAACCAATAGCGTTGGTGGGCCAACTGCTTTCGATGACTACATTGTAGATGCGAGAGGAAGCAACTGTTCACTGCTTTTGACACGAGATTGTAAATTTCCTGCTGCATGCAGTGCAATAATATTTGGCTCATATGTTCACAGGAGCCTCTTAACAGATTGGCAATGTTCTTTTACTATGTTCAAAAGGTATTTCAGGGACCCTTCAAACGTTCATTAACAAAGTTTCCATTACAGTTGTAATGGTATTCTCACTTTTCACAAAGATGGTAAAGTGCCAGTCCTCTCTATCTGCCTCTTCACATATGTGATGGTACTGAGAGGGAAGCAGTCCCTGTTCCACAGTTCAACCTTGTGTGCTTGTTCTAATGTAATGCATTGACGGGATGCTTGTTCAATTTCACATAGACTCTCCGTTTTGTTATCTCTTGACAGATCCATGAAGGTCCTGAATGGCTGTGCTTCACAGATCAGCTACTGACCACAGTGCACCACCTGCAGAACTACTCACTGTACCCATACCTGCCATTCATTGCACCTGCCTTTCACCGCATTTTCTCAGTTGTGCCCTATACAAAGATGGTCTTCCAGAACTCCTTCCTTGAGGTATGTGAGAAGCCTGTTCTGTGAGTTTCAATAATGCTTAAAGACTCTTGCTATGCTTACATGGCAGCAGAGAGAGAGAATTATTTTAACTAGTGGAAACTTTGTGCAGTGCCTGGAGAGGCTTATGAACTTCGTATACATTGAAGAAACAATATTACACTTCACACAGTGTGACTCACGTTGCCATGGCAAACACCTTTGTCATTTTCATGGTATGCCGTGAAAACGTAAGAAAAACGCTCGAGGTGGTCGGTATGTGGAACAATGCTAACAACGGGACAAGAAAAAAAAACAAGTATTGATCACATGATAGCACCAGTATTGTCATCATTTAGGCTGTTACACGTACAACTCTACAAACAGTGCGACTTGTCCACTTTCATGTACTTGTACTCTTGGTGGGCTGTATAGATAATGGGGACTCACAAGTAAGCATCATGAAAAATTGACGGCACTTGAGATGAATGGTACAAAGAGGAGAAGGCACACAGACGCCGCTGTACTTGTGTTCCTGAAGTGCTGTTGTGTTTTCATGATGCAGTACCAACTGGCTGGGAAGTCTACCCTGCACAAGTGGGCAAGTTTAGAACAAAAAAGAAATAACAAATTTCGAGCTATAGTTAAGCAGCAAGCCATCATAAGGCGCACCAAATATGTTCCTCACCAACTTCAAAATAATGACATCTACAGCCACAAGCCACAAAACTTTACAGGACTGGCCATTAGGAATGAAATTATCATTATACATAGTGCATAGGCAGACAGTGTTTTGTAACTATGCTTTGTTGACTGATTTCGACCTTGGTGAGTACTGTTTTAAAGTAATGTAATGTGATGGCAGGGATCAGAAGCCTTAGGGAGTATGTTCAGACTTGTTTTTGTACAGTTTTTTCCCTCACACGATTCAGTGCTGGAATGCTTTGCCCGGAAATGTACGTGAATGCCCTTTAGATGAATTTCTCACTGCTATTTCACAGTTGTGATGTATATGTATAATTCATTGTTCTTTTCCTACTCCTGCTATAGCTAAAGTTTGGCTGCAGTATGTATAAATAAAATAAATAAATAAATAAATAAATAAATAAATAAAATGCTTAAAAGGTGGGATATATGGCTTTTTGCTGTTGAAAGCAAGTTGGTGCTACACTCACAGATAAATTGTGACATATCTAAGTGATATTGGTTGGAATTACCTTAGTGTTTAGGCACCTATGCTGAACTAGTAAATACAGTATAAACCACTTATAACGTAACCGCTTATAGTGCAGGACCAGATATATAATATTGTCACGAAGATAATTAATTCAAACTCGCCGAAAGAGAACAGCCTTCTTTATTGATGGCCGACACTCAAGAGAACGTGCGCATGCCTGCGCCCTTCGTCGTCTTCTCTCTGGCGATCTTGTGCCTGTAGTGGGCAGCTGACTTATGACGATCGGTGCCTGTAGTGGGCAGCTTACTTTGCGTCATTACTCCCCACGTGAAAAGCGACCGTCCTGGTCGCCGGTTGGAGAAGGTAAAGGCCGACACAGGGCGTGGGAAAGAGTTGATCAGAGGGGCACTTCTTCGGGGGCGTAGTACGGCTTCATCTATACTACGTTGACAATCTCGGCTCGTGCTCTCCGTCGGCTCGAGCTCATATTAGTACTCTGAGGGACGACCTCGTAGTTCACGTCGCTGAGTCGCCTGACGATCTTGTACGGGCCAAAGTATCTGCGCAGTAATTTTTCTGACAGCCCCTGATGACGGACGGGTGTCCACCCAAATGTAGTCGCCGGGTTCGTACTGGATGTTCCTTCGGCCACTGTTGTAACGGCGGGCGTCGGCACTCTGCTGGTTGCGGATGCGGTTGCGATCAAACTGTCGAGCTTCTTCGGCTTTCTGGATTATGTCATCTGCGTTGTCACTTCTTGTTGTTCCGTTGTCTACCGGGAGCATGGCGTCTAAAGGTGTTGTTACGCAGCGCCCATAAACCAGTTTAAATGGTGTGAATCGGGTGGTTTCCTGCGCAGCCATATTGTATGCGAATGTCACGTATGGTAGAATTTGGTCCCAGGACTTGTGCTCTACGTCAGCGTACATCGAGATCATTAGTTCTGTTGAGGCGCTCGGTTAGTCCATTAGTTTGTGGGTGATAGGCCGTGGTTTTCCGATGATGGTGTGGGTCAGCGTGACGATCTCTTGCATTATTAAGTCAGCAGTAAACGCAGTTCCTCGATCGGTTATTAAGATGGAAGGGGCCCCATGACGTAGTACGATTTCATGGACAAAAAACATTGCGACTTCTGTAGCGGTTCGGCGGGGCACAGCTTTAGTTTCTGCGTACCTCGTTAGGTAGTCTGTTGCGACAACTATCCCTTTGTTTCCTGCGGACGACGTAGGGAACGGACCAAGGAGGTCCATTCCCACCTGTTGAAATGGTGCTGGAGGAGGGTCGAGGGGTTGCAGAAGACCAGCAGGTTTCAAAGGTGGAACCTTGCGCCGTTGACAATCATGGCAGCTTCTCACGTAGCGCTGAACGGACGAAATAGTTGTGGCCAGTAATACTTCTGGCATATGCGCGCTAACGTCCTGGCGAAGCCTAAGTGTCCGGCGCACGGGTAGTCATAACATGCCTGCAGCACTTCTTCACGCAATGAAACTGGGACGACAAGAAGGAATGTTTCTTGGCTGTTTTCGAAGTTCTTTTTGTAGAGCACGTCGTTTCGGAGGCAGTAAGAAGTCAGATCTCGTGACGTCGGTCGTGGGACAACAACGTCGGCTCCCTGAAGGTATCTGATGAGGGAAGCAATGTACTGTCTGCACATTGGAGGTCAGCCATCTCGACAGTGTCTACTACACCAAGAAACGGGAAATCTTGCTCTACGTCACTGGGCTTCCAAGGTATAGGTGCATGTGAGAAGCAGTCAGCGCCGTCGTGCTTCTGTCCGGATCGATATACCACTGTGATGTCGTACTCCTGGAGGCGGAGGCTCCAACGAGCGAGGCGGCCTGAAGGGTCCCTAAGACTCGCAAGCCAACACAGTGAGTGGTGGTCACTGACTACGCGAAAAGGGCGGCCGTAAAGGTAGGGTCGGAACTTGCCGATGCCCCAAACGACAGCTAGACACTCCTTTTCAGTCATGGAATAGTTGACCTCCGCCTTTGTAAGACTGCGGCTCGCGTAGGCTAGTACTCGTTCGGCGCCGTCTTGTCACTAAACGAGTATAGCACCGAGCCCCACGTTACTGGTGTCTGTGTGGATTTCTGTGTCAGCCTTGTCGTTGAAATGTGCGAGTACGGGGGCTGTTTGCAGTCGCTTCCGCAATTCAAAGGCTTCCTGTTGTCCTTCCGTCCACTCGAAGGGTACATCTTGGCGGGTTAGTCTCGTTAATGGTTCGGTGATACTTGAAAATCCTTCGACAAAACGACAGTAGTAGGCGCAGAGACCTAAGAATCGCTGAACTGCCTTCTTGTCTGTTGGACGCGGGAACTCAGCGACGGCAGCTAGCTTCTCTGGGTCTGGCCAAACACCGCGGGGGCTGACTACGTGTCCGAGAAACTTTAGCTCCTAAAAGTCAAAATGACATTTCTCAGGCTTGATAGTCAGATTTGCTTTTCTGATTGCTAGGAGTACATTCCTGAGTCATTCTAGATGTTCATCAAACGTTCTTGAAAACACCACAACGTTGTCTAAGTAGACTAAGCACGTCTGCCATTTCAGTCCAGAGAGAACCATTCGCTGAAATGTGGCAGGTGCGGAACACAGGCCGAATGGGAGGACTTTAAATTCATATAATCCATCAGGAGTCACAAATGCTGTTTTTTCGCGGTCACACTCATCTACTTCGATCTGCCAGTACCCAGACTTAAGATCCAACGAGGTGAAAAATTGGGCGTGGCGTAGACGGTCCAGAGCGTCATTGATCCGTGGCAGAGGATAAACGTCGCGTTTGGTGACACTATTAAGCCGTCTGTAGTCTACGCAGAAGCGTAGTGTGTTGTCCTTCTTTTTAACTAAAACGACGGTTGATGCCTATGGACTTATGGACGGCTGAATCATGTCATCATCTAACATTTCTTGAACCTGGCGCTTTATCACCTCCCTTTCCGTAGGCGCAACGCGGTAAGGATGCTGACGAGCGGGGCGTGCTGACTCGCCCAAGGAATGCGATGCTTCGTAACGGAGGTGCGCCGTACTTTAGACTCGGTAGAGAAACAGCCAGAGAAGTCGTTGACAAGGTCTAGTAGCTGCTGTTTCTGTCGTTCCGATAAGCCGGGGTTAATCTGAATGCGATCGCTCAGGTTGACCTCTTTCGATGAATTAGGGGAAGCAGTTTCTAGCGAGGCGACATCAGTGAAGGCAGCAATTTCATGGAGGAAGGCGACAGCTGTGCCTTGCGGTAAGTGCTGATATTCGTTGCTGAAGTTTGTCAGCAGGACTAATGAGCATCTGTGCTGAAGCTGAATGAGGCCCCGTGCAATGCAGATGTTCCGCTCAAGCATTAACGGAATGTTGGCCTCGGCGATGCCCTCATAGCTGTCGAATGCGTCGCACGTTACCAGGGTCAGTAGGCTGCTTCTTGACGGTACCGTTAGGCTGTCTTCGACGATTCGCAAGACGTTTTCGGTGTGATTCTCATCGCCAACGTCGCTTGCTATGGCTTTTGCCGTAGAGAACGTCACGCTTGATTTTTCCAGGTTAATTATGGCTCCATTCGCCTGTAGAAAGTCTATGCTGAGTATCAAGTCCCTCGAGCAGCTGGGCAGAATAATGAAGACCCCGACGTACGTAAATCACGCGAATATTTACCCGAGCAGTGCATCTGCCCACGAGAATTAGTAGATGCCCTCCAGCAGTACGGACATGCGACCCAGTCCACTGCGTAAAAACTTTCTTTAACTTTGACGCAAGCTCTCTGCTCATAATCGAGCTGTCCGCACCAGTGTCAATTAAAGTGGTAACTTCTTCGTCGTCTATGGTAACCAGTATGTCTGACGTTACCACTTGCCTTTGGGCACCAGAGTGTGACTGAACGTCGGTGCTTTGTCGTCGTTGTCGTCTTGATGGAGCATATTCGAAGCGCTCGGCGTCAGCGGCCTCACCTCCGGAGGTCGCTGGACTCAGTTTTCCGGGTTTGCAGGGCTGGGTGAATGTCTACGAGCGTCTCGATGAAATGAGGGACTTGGCGATCGGTATCGAGCAGGCGATGCAGAACAGGGCTCATGCCTTCGCTGCTCGAATGAACTGTCGCGACTTGCGATGAAGTTCTCTATCTCCGTCGGGCGCTGACCAGGTCGTGGACAAGGTGCACCTGGAGGGAATCCCCGGAGGCCCACGCGTCGATAGGGGCACATCCTGTAGACATGGCCAGCCTCTCCGCAATAAAAACATAGGGGCCTGAGGTCAGGAGCCCGCCAGACATTGCTTTTTCTGGGCCTCGATGGATGATGGACTGCAACGCCTGAACACTACTTCTGCTTGTTCGGAGGGGAGCATGAAGTTTGAGGGGCCGTACAGCGACGGTCGTCGTACGACGTCCGCATCAGTCATTCGGACTGGCTCCCGCTGTTGTGGTACCTCATTAGTGTTCAGGAGCTTGGACGGCTTGCCTAATCTCGTCGCGCACTATCTCCTCCACAGAAATTCCGGCTGTCGGCGCATCCGTTAGCTGCATTTTGTGGAGCTCTTCTCTTACCACAGCCCTGATCAATTCGAGTAGGTCCTCGAGGTGGTTTTCCGAGGTCATGCTAGAGAGGCATGACCGAGGTCATGCTAGAGTTCCATCACGTTGCATTTGTATTGTCTGGCACGCTGTCGAAGGGCCCTTTCCATTGCTGTCGCTTCAGCAAGGAAGTCTGCAAGTGCTGTGGGCTGATTTCGAATAAGTCCAGCAAAGAGCTCTTGCTTCACACCTCGCATCGAATGTCACACCTTCTTCTCTGCGGCCATTGAGGCATCCGCACGTCTGAAGAGCCGAGCCATGTCTTCAGTATGCGGTGGTGACGCCCTCGTTCGGGGCTTGGAATCTTGCCTGTATTGTCAGCTCCGCTTGCTCCTTCCTGTCCATGTTAGAATATGTGGCGACCAGGTGCTGTCGAAATTCGTGCCAATGTCGCTTCATGGTTATGGAACCACGTCCTCGCGAAGTCTTGGAGCGCGAAGTACACGTTGCGCAACTTGCGGTCTTCGTTACATACGTTGCATTCGGCGACCCACTCGAAATGGTCTAGCCAATCTTCCACGTCTTCAGTAGCATCTCCGTGGAATGCAATCGGCATCTGTGGCTGGTTGAAGAAGAACTGCGCCGGCGAAACAGCCGCAGCAGCAGGAGGCTGTGGGCTCAGGTTCATCATCCGGATACGATCAGGCAACAGACCGTGCTCAGGTTGGAGCCCTTGAAGACAGCGGCTAGTGCATACGTGCACAGGAGTAATCTCTCCCGGCCTACTCACTGGGGATGAGTCAGGGGTACGCTGCGTCTCCGGCAATGGTATCATACACCCAGCACCTCCACCAGTAAAATGTCACAAAGATAATTACAGTTAAACTTGGATATAACGAAATTGACAAATTCCCGATTATAAAGAGGATTTCGTTATATGCAGGTTCGGCACGAAAATTCGAAAAAGAAACGCCTACCGTATTTACTCGATTCTAACGCGCCCTCAATTGTAACGCGCACCCGTTTTCCATTTTCGTCGAAGCATGCATCCTTGGAATGTCACACCAGGTACCGGATGCATGGAAGCGTGTCGTTTCGCACGAGCGTGAGGCATCGGAAACGAAGAGCGAGCGTCACGATGGCATTGTAGCGTCGTATAGTGTTACAGTAGAACCACGCTGTTACGTTCCCGGGGGCTGCGTTTTCCTGGCTGTTCGTTTTCGGCCGGTCCCGGCACAGCTCCCATAGAACCCAATGCATTGGTAACCCCGCTGTTGCGTCGCAACTGTGGGACCGTTCCCGCATCATACGTTGCGAACTGCCACCCCGCGCCGGCCCGAGCGGCCATTTTGACTTTTCATGTCGCTTGGCTTGGTGGCTTGACGATGGCATTGGCCGCCCAAAGTGCCGGGGGCGACAACTATGACGTATTTTCGGTTTCCGCCAGAAAAAGTATGGCCCTTGAGATCCGTATTTGCTATATAAAGATGGTGTCTATGACGCGTTGTGGCCCTAAAATTGGTTTTGGCTTATAGATATCCCGTATAAACTCCAAGGGTGATAACGCAGTCGCCTCGCGCTGTATGCTGTATGTGCGAGTGAAAACGTGTGAGGGGAGCCGACGACCGCGTCTAATCTCGCGCGCGCAAGAAAAGCAGGGAGGAAGCGCGCCTTCTTCCGTTGCGCTCGAGGCAGCAGCGAGCGAGCGAGGGGGGAGGGATAGCGGGGCGGCGTTGTACTGTACTCTGGCATCAACTGCGTACTGCGCGGCGGCGCGCGGTCGCGCGGGCTATATCTTGAAAGCGATCTGTGTTGGGGCAGGGTCTAGCAGTGTAGGTGCGTCGGCGGCTCTAGCTTTGTGCGTGCGGTGTGTTCTCGGCGCTCAGTTTGCGTTGAAGCGATAGACAACAGCACGAAGGTCACTTCGCTCACTTCTCCTGCGGTGCTTCCACACACCGCCAGCGTTTGACAGCGCGTGTCCGCGCTCATCGAGTGTGATGTGTCACAGCGTGTACCAGCGCGTCGGCAACATCAACTGGAAAAGGAGAGAGTTGCCAGCTTGGCGGACTAGGCCAGCTGCAGCAAGCGGCAGGATCAGGTTTGAATGAAGGGAGGGGGAAAGGTCACGCCCGCGGCGGCAAGATCGCTGGGTCGAGGGATGCAGGCCCGCCTCGCACACGTGCGTTCGCTTCGCATTCCGTCGCGGCGGACAAGGTGCTTCCAGTTGCCGCTCGCGCAAAAATGACAATATTTGGGGCGAAATCTCTAGGTTGTCGGAGGGGGAAATTCGTTATATCGAGGGGGTCTCCTGCTGCCACTTCGTTACGTAGAGGTCTCAAATACATGTGCTTCTATGGAGTAATGGCGGGGAATAGAAAAACTTCGTTATATCCAGGAATTCGTTATATGGAGGTTCGTTATAAGCAGGTTTAATTGTAATTCGAACTCGCCGAAAGAGAACAGCTTTCTTTAATGATGGCCGACACTCAAGAGAACGCGCACACACCTGCTCCCTTCGTCGTCTTCTCTCTGGCGATCTTGTGATTGTAGTGGGCAGCTTACTTCACATCAATATGGTCTTTTCAGACTCCCATGAATTATCCCATAGCACTCTATGTATGTATACCGTATTTTCGCACGTATAACCCGCCCTTGCATATAACCCGCACCTCTAACTTTGAACTCCACGAAAAAGAAAAAAAATAGCCTCGTGCATAAACCGCACGCTTATCCGAAAAAATGAGGACTTCTAGTCCTCATTTTTTCCGATAAGCGTACGGTCATTTGTCGTTACAACTACGCGCAGTCATTTCGTTTTCAAAACAAATTTCAATACGACCGCCGCAACATTGTCAGTGCTGTCGTCCGATTCACGGCTGCCATCCGAGGCTTCATCGCCGCTCTCAAACACGTAATTGTCTTCGGAACCATCTCGCAGCAGCTCTGTTGCCGATTTCTTCAGCAGCGGCTACGATCTGCAGTTTCTCTTTCACTGTGAAAGACTGCCGCCGAGACACACTCATGGTGCCTAAACAATCCTGGCCAACTGTACAAACTGGGCGTACAAGAAACGGCATCTGAATTGTGCGAAAAGCATGCAAAAAGCGTCTAACCAGACTATGGATGTGGATCTGGCTATAACTTGTGTTGGCCTCTTATTGGCTTAACACACGTCGATGTCGATAGTCTTGTGGACAATGCGGGGTCTGCACGGCAGACCGCACGTTGCCGTGAAGCCGACCCCCATCCCTTCCCTTCGCGAATATTCACAGATAACCCGCACCCCCACTTTTTAAGCAATTCTTTTCAATTCTTGGTGCGGGTTATATGTGAGAAAATAGCGTACGCGTATCGCTTATAGTGCAGTTGCGGGATACGAAATACCAGTTACCGTGCGGCTGCCTGGAAGTTTGGCTGTCAACCGAGATGGCGAATGCTCCCCTCAAACCGCAGATATACTCCAGCATAACGTGCGGATGCGCACGTCGAGCTCCGCGACGTCACGGTGGTGAACAGCTGGAGTCTATACTCCAACGACACGACGCAACTGCCGTTTCTGGCGGCGTCGGGTGCGTTCCAACGTTCCTGGCGCGTGAATAGCTCCGTTCCTATTTCTCGCCCGCCGCACCGAGCTGCACCAGCCACGCATCCCAGCATTCCTCACATGGAGCGGGCAGAATGACGCAATGGCGGGAGCGCGAAGCGAGTTCGTCGCTGCGGCTGTCTGCACATTAACAAGCATGGTGTCATGCACGCACAAGCAAATATGAACACATCTCACTTGATGATCGTGGAAACTCGCTGTTGGAACGCTATAGTGAGGAAGCGCGGCAGCAGCAGCGAGCGAATTGACCTTCATTATGCGTCTTGCATCAACATGAACTAAGCCACGAAAACACAGTGCACGGCAGACTGTGCCCCATCGCAGATGGCTTTCAAGATACAGCGGCCCCAGCGGGCGCGCATGGCCGCTCGGGCCTTCCCAGAGTAGAGACCCCCCCACCCTCCCTACCCTCTCCACGGAGCCTTGTACGCTATGGAAGATGGCACGCTTTCCTGCTTTCCTTCCTTGCGTGCGCAAAATTGAGCCATGATCGCCGGCTCACCCTCGCACGCTTTCACTTACACATACAGCATATGGTGCACGGCAACGGTTTTATCGCCCTTGGACATTATACGGAACCTCACGGCAATGGCAGAAATGTGCCTGGAGTGTCCATATAATTGCTATTGCAATAAAATCGTTGTTTTGGTTATAGTGCGATACCACTTATAGTGTGGATATTCACGACTCTGGCGAATTACTTTATGAGCGGTCTACACTGTACTATACTCTAGTGCTCTTTAGGGTATTTGCCAAAGGTGCTCCTTGAACTCTGGCATGTGCATGCAGTAGCATCACGTAGCACATTACTCAGCAGCTACACACATGAGCAGCACTTGCATGAACAATCCCTGCAACACAAGAGCCTTGAGAGAGGCTGCAGCACAGCAACATGTATCTATTACAATGCATAACATGTTATCAGCATTTTGTACCAGCAGTTGCCAGAAGCGTTTTCTCGGCTGCATTAGTCATGTCTTCATATTTATTGTACTTATTAGATTGCAGTCATCATAGTGTTTATCCGCAGATATAACACACAGTGTTTTTCTTGCACCTCTTTGCTTAGGGTTCCAGAGGGGTAGTACTATAACAAATTCTTATGTCATGCTTCTGTTCTTTCTGCACATTTCTAGGCCCGAGCCAAGCAGATACAGATGCACAACATAATGGTGTCACTGATTGCAGAATCATCACCACAGGCACGCTGTTTTGTGACTGAGACGACACTGCTCAGAGATGTGCTACCTTGGTTGTTATGCATCGTACAGCCTGCAATTCGACCGGTGGGTTTTGCCTTGGCAGTATTTGATAGTTGTTTTTCTTCTGTGCAAAAGTATACTGGTGGCTATAACTACAGCAAGGTCGTAACTGTGACCATTTTTTTAGCAAAGGTTTCCAGATGAGACATTTTTCATGAATTGATGATGAGAGTTCCCAGATGAGATATTTTCACTTGCTTTCGGCACACATGTAACCTTTGAATCTATAACCGCAAATATGTCCAACGAGCTACGGACCACCCCAACAGCAGCCACGCCAAACCCAGGAGAGTAGGCAAAGAAAACTTCGCTTTAAAAAAGACGAAAAGAAAGCTCGAGGCTTTTGCCACAGAAAAATGCAAAATTGAAGTCCCCATGTATGCTCCAGGTGAATTTTGGCAGTCATATAGTCGATAAGGCACACTTCTCAGTCTTTGAAGCCAATTTTTCTCACTTTTCAATTTTTCATCACATCCAAGTATTAGTAGAAACAATTACTTTCCAAGTGTCCGACTTGTCTCTAGGGCATTTTCTAGGGTGAAATCTTGTGCTGAATGCTACAGCAAACCAAGTTTCTTATATTTTGCCTTCCTTGCTATAGAAAAAATATAGGTTTTGAAGACAAGGGGGAAGTAATATTCTACTGGTGTCAATTATAACATATATTTTTTTTCCTTTGAAAAGTATGGTGTAAAAAAATTGCTTCCGTAGTAATATAGGTTTGCCATTTTTAGTACTATTATATAAAAATACTTGAACCTTTTGAGTGATATCTCCTTGAGGAATTATTCTATAATAGTAAAATACACAGATGAATAGTACATGCACAGATGCCTAGATTGCCGCTCTAAAATATGGCCCCCAATGTTCATAAATATTGAGTGAGATGGCATGACATTGCCCTTTTCATTGTGGAATTTGATGTTTATACCTACACTGCTAGGAACTGCAGCCTTGGTGATGCTAAGCTGCACTCCAGACTGGTGCCAACCAGGTGTGCAGAAGTGGGACAAAATGCAACCTCACACTGGGCAGCGGGACAATGCCTGTACAAGTGGGAGGTGTCCTGCCCAAGCCAGAATTACTTGTCACTTATTGTACTGATACATGATTTATAAAAATCGTAAGACTCGGGCTCTTTTGTAGCCCTGAGTCATTTCCATGGTAGCTGTCAGTGCTGTGTATGTTCTAACCGATGTTTGTCCCTCTGAGCATATGCTGTGCTGATAGCTACCATGGATTTGCAATTCTAACTCACGCAGTTCAACACCTTATTGAGTCATTTACTGCGATAAACCAGTTAGCTTGAAGTTTTTGCTCACTCCACTTCTTTCACTGTTTCCGCATGAGCTTTGTCTTCATTTGCAGAACTGTCTGATTTGGTCCCACATCGATTCTCCCTATGCTTCTCTACACAAACTTTGTCTTCACGCTGCTTTCAATTAATCCAACTTTGGTACTTATTTATGCCAATTAGAATAGTCTCACATCCTTGAAAATTTGCACTTCATGTCTTCACATTTTCAACCCTGTCAATTCCAGATCTTATCTTTGCATATGTCCCCATTCGCCCTTGACAACCAGTAAGAGTTGTTGAAATGAGCGCAACAATATGTTACATTATGTGATCGACAGTGGTCGGACGAGGGATGTGTTAGGCTCGAGCCAACGTTGGAGCCAACAAGTGGACTTTTCTTTGTCAGTGCAGCTTTCTCAGCAGCATTTATATTCCTCTCTCTCCCCTCCAGAATGACTGAAAGTTGAGTATATCTGTTGGGGATTCCTGATATTCAAGGGCAGATGTTCAAACACGGACACAAGAAAGAACAACACAAATGTTGACTATCAACTGGAAGGACGCACAGTGGGGGAAAATAAGAAATACGCAAAAATTATCTGCGCAGGCTCAAGGGAAGGCAGCGCGAACCCGTCAATCATGGACACGTGTGGGCACTCGCAAGATATAACTGTTTAGGCATGACAACTCTTTCGCTTTTCAGTAACATGTCTCCGCTCCACTACCCCCAGTGGGGGAGGAGAATAAGCAGGTATGTAGAGTAGGCTGAAGGAAATTGAAATGTTCAAATGGGTGGAGCGGAGGGGTTAGTGGTGATTGCAAGAAGATGGTTTGGGGTGGGAGGGGTTCTGCTGTTCTACAGCCTATACAGGGTGTTTCACGTAACTTGGGCCAAACATTAAAAATATGCAAATGCTACATAGCTGGACCGAACCAAGGTAATGTTGTTTGCCATCGCTTGGACATACTCAGATTTTCTTTTTTGCATTCCGCCTAATTAGTTAATTAGTCTTAATTAATTAATCAATTTCTAAATATTATAATTAGATAAGAAGTGTAAATGATAAAATTGTAGAGCAACATAAAAAACTCCCGATAGTACAGCTTTCTGTTGCTCAATACGTGCTACATAAAAGTGTTTTTTTGAGCGTGAAAGAAGCCCGCGAATACACGCAAAATTGCCTCGCATGTGGCCGCTCGAGGCACTTTCGTGTGTCATTTAATCGGTAGTAGCGACGGACTTGTGTGTCAAAAGGGCAGGGACGTAATCAATGCGAGCTTATGACTCGCGCTCTGGGAATTCCTCGTTCAAGGGGAACAATTGCAAGCCCCTATCCCAATCACGAAAGAAGTTCCGAGGGTTACCCAACCTTTTCAGATGGAGATAAAGACATGCTTCTTCCTTCAGTTTGACGTGCGTGCGGCCCTGGACATCTAAGGGCATCACAGACCTGTTATTGCTATCAGGCGCAATTGACCTTGCATTGTCTATCGGACACAGTTTCACAGACTCACTGTGCAGCACTGAGCCAGCCTGGAGGTTGTGAATAGAGATGCCGTGAGTGAAACCACAGCGCTCCCTTGCCTCACACCAATTCCCATTCTTCAAGGACGCGCTCAGCTTAACACCATTTCAGAGCTGGTGGCACAACGTGAACAAGGCAGGGTAATAAAGAAACGCCAAAATGCTGCGCTAGCGGCACTTCAGTCCCATTTTTCTGGATGGCCTCTGCAGATTACGTTGAAAGACGACCTTCCCTCGTGGTGTTATAGATCGGTCACTACAACCAGACTATGGGGTGCCAGCGACATGACCATCGAGTTGCTCCTAG
Organism: Dermacentor silvarum; assembly: GCF_013339745.2. NCBI lineage: Eukaryota > Metazoa > Arthropoda > Arachnida > Ixodida > Ixodidae > Dermacentor > Dermacentor silvarum. The sequence continues at coordinate 253,388,767 of NC_051154.1, forward strand.
TGAGACAACCGTCCCTGAGGGTCACTGTGTCGTGTACAAACATGCGACGGCTTCCTCATGCGGAGGACCAGATCTCGCCCCACAATTCGATTTTTACTCACCTACGAGACAGAAATTTCCAACCGACCCGTTACTACTTGAATTGCAAGCCATACACGATGCCATAAGACAATTACAGTTAAACCTGGATATGACGAAATTGACAAATTGCCGAAAAACTTTGTTATAAAGAGGATTTCGTTATATGCAGGTTTGCCACGACAATTCGAAAAAATTTCACAGTTTCGCCCTAAGGGCGAAGCAATGAATGCGATAGCAACACAGCAATGTCATACGATGTAAGGTGAGCGGCTTTGGTAGCAATATAAATTGTAGTAAACATGAGCTGATTAAGTAAGCAGGTGTGCTGCGGCGTAAGTAGACCGACATGAAGAGAGACTCGATGACCACGAGAAGGCGCATGTGAAATGGTGGTGTTGATGAGAAGCGCTTCCCGTGGGCAGCGCGTGCGAAGGGACACACCTGTAGCGCTGCACTGCCGATCCGGGCAGCATTACATGTGTAGCGTGCGTTGGAAAATGTGGCCCAACTATTACTAACTGAATGAACAAGCGTGGTGTGAGCGCGCACAAACAAACATGAATAGATCACACTGAATGACTGCAGACAATGACTGTCAAAACGCTGGCAGCAAGCCCATACGCTGCAGCGGGCGAAGGTACGTGCGGTCTATCGCTTCAACAGAAACTGAGCGGTGAATGCACAGTGCATAAAGGTCAGAGCCGTGGGGAGATAAGAGACGGTGCGGTTGAGCGACGAGCGCGGTTGTTGGCAGAGTAAAAGTGCGCCCCCCCCCCGCTCCCTCCGGCGCTGGCTTCCCGCTTCCTTGCTTGCGCGTGGGAGAGATAAGAGACTGTGCGGACGAGCGCGGTTGTTGGCAGAGAAGTGCCCCCCCCCCCCTGCTTCCTCCGGCGATGGCTTTCCGCTTCCTTGCTTGCGCGTGGGAAATTGAGTGCGTTCGCTCTCCGTGATAGCGCGCATCCCCGCACGCTTCCGCTGGGGCATACGGCGCGCGGCGAAGATTTTCTCTATACGGAACCTCACGGCGACGACGCCGACGGCAGAAATCCGGTTGAAGTGTCCATATAATTGCTATCGCAATAAAAGAAACGCTTACCGTATTTACTTGATTCTAACGCGCCCTCGATTGTAACGCACACCCGTTTTCCGTTTTTATCGAAGCACTCATCCTTGGAATGTCACACTAGGTACTGGATGCGTGGACGCGTGTCGTTTTGCACAAGCGCGAGGCATCGGAAACGAAGAGCGAGCCTCACGATGGCGTCGTAGCATCGTATAGTGTTACAGTAGAACCCCGCTGTTACGTTCACGGGTGCTGCGTTTTTCCGGCTGTTACGTTGTTTTCGGCCGGTCCCGGCACAGCTCCCATAGAACCCAATGCATTGGTAACCCCGCTGTTGCGTCGCAACTGTGAGACCGTTCCCGCATCATACGTTGCGAACTGCCACCCCGCGCCGGCCCGAGCGGCCATTTTGACTTTTCATGTTGCTTGGCGGCTTGACGATGGCATTGGCCGCCCAAAGTGCCTGGGGCAGCAACTATAACGTATTTTCGGTTTCCGCCAGCAAAAGTAGGGCTCTTTAGATCCATATTTGCTATCTAAAGATGGTGTCTATGATGCGTTATGGCCGTAAAATTGGTTTTGGCTCATAGATGTTCCGTATAAAGTCCAAGGGTGATAACGCAGTCCCCGCGCGCCGTATGCTGTATGTGCGAGTGAAAACGTGCGGAGGGAGCCGACGACCGCTCTCAGCGTGCACGAGAAAGAAAAGCAGGGAAGAAGTGCGCCTTCTTCCGTTGCGCTCGAGGCAATGGCGAGGGGGGAGGGATAGCGGGCGGCATTGTACTGTACTCTGGCCATAGGCGCCGACTACGGGGGGGCTCTGGAGCTCTGCCCGCCCCGGTGATGCCGAAGCCCCCTCCCCTCCGCTCCTAAACTGTCATTACCAGAGTCCTGTTACCCAAACCGTTTATGGCTTCTTTTGAGTTGCCTCTACATTTTCCCTTAAGATGTCATTGTGGCTAAAAGTTAACTGCATCATTGTTGACGCGGACGTGCACGGCTTTTATTCATAATTTCGCTTTATTTCTGAAAATCCTGGCAATGGGAAAACAAGCGCATTAGAAGCACCAATGGTGGCTCCCTCATCCATATTTTTTTTCTTCAACATGTTATTTTAATTTCCAGTGTGAACACCATGCACAGGCATTATATTTCAATGTGTACGCAGGACAAAATTTATGATATTTTGAAAGAGGAAGAGGTAGCCAACTAACAGTTATTTCTAATGATATGGATAGCCTATGTCTAGAGAATTAATATGTTGCTGTATGTTCAACTCGCTACAAATTGCTTTGCGCACTTTTTTGACACTGAAAAAGACCTGCAGACTTCGGTGACCCCTTCAGCAGAGTCTTTTATCAACGGTGTGTGAAATGCACGTGAATGATATGTGTCTCATCATTGCTTCTCTTTCCTGTAGATAATGCTAGCGACTCATGAAAAAAAAAACTTAAAATAATTTACAACGTTTATTGGGGATGAAAATTTCACAATGTGCATGCAGAAGCCATAAATATATATAATTAACTTAGTAACCGAAGTGACGCGAAGCCGGATTCACTCGAAATCAGAATCAATAGCAGTCATGTGCAGCAGAGCTTCTACTAGGACTCAGAAAAAAAAAAACGATGCTGCAGTTTTGCCGGAAAGGCGAAAGCGAAGCATAAAACAATTACACAAAAAAGATTCTTCCCGTATAAATCTGTGTAAGGGCCGCATCCCCAACTTGAAAGCAAATAATTTTTTTTTAAATACAACCAAGAACCAATCGCGTTCAGCGCGATTCCGATTGCGATCCACTGCGAATTTTCTCGCGCATCGTACTTTCGCGCGTCGCAACTATATAAAAAAAAAGTCTGTTATAACTTAAGAAGACAGGAGAGGCGCCCCGCCCTGACCACTGAAGTGCAGCAGCCGATTTCTACCGCGACTAAAGAAATAGTCCCGCTGATGCGACTTGGCCCAGCTCGAAGCGCGGGCTGCCATGTCCTCCATCGGTGGGGTCACCAGCCATCAGGCTCATGACGTCAGTCTAGAGTGCGCGCCCATTGGTGGATGCATGCTCATGTGCATCCACCTTTGAGGAGCAAATGCCGCTGCCTTCTGAAGTTGTACACGACTATAGATGGCGAGAGGAGGCGATAGCAGAGGTTTACGGTGGATTCATACTCGTAGTTGGAAAAATTAGATAAAATGACCCAGTCCCTTGTAAGGCTCGTCAAAATTGTGGCAAAAAAGTGCGGCCCTCATACGAGTCTGTACGTTGCTTATATCGCCTATATGAATTGTAACATTTACTCACTAATTAAAATGGCAAACATTGTGCAATGCACGGACCATGTAAACCTGTAATGTGTAAACCTGTAATACATGTGCGTGACCACGAGCAGTCACTATCACAATGCTGGCATTATGATGAATGCCGGAAGCGGGGACGAACGGTTCGTACAGCCAAGCAATGCACCGTGACTCCGAAAATTAGATTCATCATCATCATCTGCATATTTTTATATCCACTACAGGACGGCTTCGGTCAGCGATCTCCAATTACCCCTGTCTCTTAACTTAGGCTATGCGATCTGCAACACTTGGGGCCCGGAAAAACAGCCTAAGAAGGAAGACAGCGCGCATGAAGTTAGCAGCCATCCCTGCTCGCCCTTGATCATTGCGCACCCCCCAATGATTACAGTGGAATTTCGATGATACAAATCTCACGGGGTCACGAAAAAAATTCGTATTAGCTGAAATTCGTATCATCGAAACACAATTAAAACTAGTTAAATTAAAGAGTCGAGAGGTGAACTCACTCAGGCACGCGTACGTAAAAAGCATTTACAGTATAGACCACTTATAACGTAACCGTTTATAGTGCAGAACTGGCTACAACGCGGCCTTTTCCGACTCCCGTTTACCCTCCCATAGAACTCCATGTATACGTATACCGCTTACAGTGCAGCCGCATGAGACAAAATTGGGGCTTCCGGGGGAAAATCTCGCCGACAAGGGCGGTAGCGAGCACGAGGTGCACCCACCGATGGGAGAGGAGATCAAGGAGGGCGATGCGGAGGAGGAGCATGAAACGTGGAGCACGAGTCCAAGGCCGATAAAGTCACTGCGCGCCGTATGTGCGAGTGAAAGCGCGCGGGGGACGTGTGCCTTCATGGACAGCGAACGCACAGCGGAGAGCAAACACGACTTCCGTTGCGCAAAAGGCCGTGAGGGTATGGGAGGGAGGGGGGGGTGACACTGTGCTGCGGCGCCAAATGCGTATCTTGCAACCGAGCGCAAGGGTAACTGGCGACGCAATCTCCCCACGCGAAAGGAGCAAAGCGGGAAGAGAGTAGGGGGGGGGGGTGGCTCCTACTCTGCCAACAAATGCGTTCTTGTACTTTGCGCCTGTTCGGCGTTGTCGCGCGCACCATATCTTGACAGCGATCTCCACATGGCTCTGACCTTTGTATGCGCTGTGCTTACGCCGCTCAGTTTCCGTTGAAGCGATAGACCGCACGAACTTTCGCTTGCTGCGGCGGCCGCACGTGGGGAAGCGCGGCCGCCGCAGCGAGCGAAGAGACAAAAGGAAAAGCACAAAAGCAACAAAAGCGCCACCGCTTCAAACTCTTCACGCCCAGTCGCGGCTTCCGCGCTGTCCGGTGCCGCGTCCACGCCTCCGCACCAAAAGAGAAAGGGAAAACGCGCGTGACTGCGCGCTGTTCTCTTTCGCGGCCGTCGGTGAGGCGGCGTTTACTCGTATCAACCGACGCGGGTCGAAAATCGATTCGTAACAACTGTTCTCTAGCACGTTGCAAAGTAATGGGGCTCGGGCGGGACCTCAGAAAAATTCCTGTCATCCGGAAATTCGTATTAGCCGTGATCGTATCATCGAGATTCCACTGTACTAACAATTGGATACGGCACGCGGGCCACGTAAGCGTCAACCGTACACAGTAATTTCAGGGCTAGATAAGAAGATGCGTGCTCTCCTCCCGGTGTGCGCATTTGATCACGTGACCTCCAACTAACCAGAATATTGAGCGCGTGGGAAGATAATGTCCATTAAGTGTTACGGCTCAGCGTTACGGGCTTTTTCTCGCACCCGTAGCGTATGGGTCGCTCACTCATACGACTTTCGGACTTTATACGGAATATCACGGTGACGACTACAGCGAAAATTGGCCTGGAGTGTCGATACAATTGCTGTCGCAATAAAAGGAGAAATAGAAAACAGCCGTCCAGCTCGCTTCTACCACGGCTGTGGACGTTGCAATGTGCACCGGCTACAAACACAGCATGATCACCAACGACAAAACCAATAGTGGGCACCTCGCTTATCGGTACTTCGCCAGAATCCGTCTGACACTGAAAAGGAAGCGTATTTTCCACCGTATAAGCACCAGCGGAAACAACACTAGGCGCACAGGGAGACAGCACACGTGAAGCGACCTGCTATCTCGGATGGCCCAAGCTTGAACTCGGCGCAGAATAACTCCAAAATGAAGCGCGTGACCCACATATGTATGGCAGAGGCAGGAAATGTAGAAGTTGGGGACCCGTGTGTTCTAGTAGCTAAGCGAAAGAAGACTCCACACCGCTATCAAGAAGGTTCCTCAGCTCACGTGTTTCCATCAGTGAGTGACATGTACCGCCAGAGGTTCTATAAAGTACTTGACACGGTGCTGTCTTCGTTAAACAACAGGTATCCACCTGATATGTGGCAGCGTAAGTCCCACATTGAGCAGCTTGCCATAGGGAAGGAAGATGAAGCATATATAACGTAGTTCTCCGGTGACGACCTTGAATCAGGACGCCTGATTTTGCACAGAGATATGCTGATTGACATTTTAAGCCAGCAAAGGTCGGCATCATTGCAAACATTTGGGGACGTCGTGCACATGTTTACGGGGGGGCAAGGGCGAACACCTGCGAAACCTTTTGCTGGAAATGACCAAGCTAAAAAAATTGCGTTGGCCATACAGTTCTCGTCGACCACATCCGAGAGGTCCTTTTCTTGCCTTCGGTAACTGAAAATGTACTTGCGGTCGAGGACTGGACAAGCCCTTTTGAACCATCTGGCAATTTTGCATGCCCACAAAGAACTCTTCTGCAAAATCAATTTGAATAAGATTGCCGACGACTTCATTTCCAGATCAAGTGCCCGAACGAACACTTTTTCAATGATAGTGAAATCATCGCATCAGACAACGAACTGATGTCTTTAATAGGAGAGAGAAAGGCACCAACTTACAAGTCAAAGCAAACCACCTGGCTTGAAAACAACGCGAAAAGTTATACAGAGGAATGAAAATGGGGTCCATAATAGCGCAAGCAGAGTGAGGGCATTTGGGTAAGAAAAGATGCGTGGTTGCGCTATTTGTAAAACTCCCTAGTCTACCTGTGCATTTTCCTTATTAATTTTTATTTGTCATATTCTGCATTTGCCTCTCAATAACACAATCCACGTTGTTCCTATATTTGCTATCGAGCCCTTTCGCGCTTTTGAGATATCGCTGTCTTATTTATTTATTTGTTATTATGTTTATTTATTTGGGCATCTGGTAATTTTTACTCTATAATCCTTTGTTCTGCCTCCGGAAAATAAACGAAATCAGTGACATAAGGAATGCTTTGACATGTAATGAAACTATGGCGTTATGGAATCACATTATACTTATGCTAATAATTCTAGTCATAAGTTGTGTTCAGAAATTGTTATATATCGTTTAATGTTTATATATATTATGTCTTATCTTCTCAATAACTGACCTTTCGTCAGGAAAAGATTTCTTGATTGTATCTTTTGTATTAAATCTTTTACAAGGAGTTACATTGCTTTTTCATAGATGAGTACTAGTGCGACTTAATACGCACAAGACACATGTATCTCCCTAACGTGTTTTACTGAATCTGCTTGTCGCATGGCTCAACCAAGAGACGCTAGTCTCTTGGCGGTGCGAGAGGACTCGGGCTGTAAAACTGAATTGTCTCCTACTCTGAGGTTTTGCAAATACTCATATAAGCTCGTCACTTCAGTGAACAACCTTTCGAGGTCACACAAAGTTCCCAGTGTAACTGTTATTAAAGGTAATATATATACAAGATACGGCCCGCGCGCCGGCCACTGCGCAGGCCGCCGCGCAGTACGCAGTTGATGCCAGAGTCATAGGCGGAAAGTTCTCATTTTTTCCCGGGGGGGGGGGGGGGGGGGGGGCCTGGGGCCTGACCAGCTTTCCGGACCCCACTCATGTATGCATACATATATATATATATATATGTATGTATGTATACATACATGGGTGGGGTCCGGAAAGCTGGTCGCCCCCCCTCCCCCCGCCTCCCGGAAAAATGAGAACTTCCGTTTGCAAACTCCTTGAACTTGTGATTTACTCCCAGGTTATTAACTATTTAGAAGAACATAACATCATCTTTAAGTACCAACATAGTTTCCGTAAAGGCTACTCGTGCGAAACAGAACTTGCTGGATTCATCCAAGACCTACACTCATCTGTCGATGCTGGTATTCAAGTCAACTCGATATTTCTCGATTTTTCAAAAGCTTTTGATAGGGTACCTCACAATCGGTTATTAACCAAATTAGCACTACTTAATATTCACCCTCTTGTTTTAGCGTGGGTAAAATATTTTCTTCCAGGTTTCAGTGTACCACTGTCAATAACCATAATTCTTCTTTCAGCCAAGTACATTCTGGCGTCCTACAAGGAAGTGTACTTGGTCCGTTACTTTTCCGGATATTTATTAACGATTTACCTAACTGTTTCGTCCCAAATCAGACTTTTTGCTGACGATTGTGTAATTTACCGTAACATTTATTCTAATGATGATCGCCTTGCCCTACAATATGACATTGACTCAGTAACAGCATGGTGCTCTACCTGGCTCATGCAACTTAACCCTTCTAAAACAAAATCCATGTCTTTCACTAACCGTAAGTCTCGAATTCCAGCCGCATATACCTTAAATAATAATCCACTTGAGTTGGTAACCACTTATAAGTACCTTGGTTTTCACATTTCTGCCGACTTAACATGGAACCATCATATTAACCTTACTGTTGCATCCGTTAATTGGTCATTAGGTCTTTTAAGACATAACCTAAAGCATGCCCCTTCCCACCTCCAGCGCGTGTCTGCGCTCATCTAGTATGATGTGTCACAGCGTCTGCCAGCGCGTCAGCAACATCAACTGGAAAAGGAGAGTGCCGGCTTGGCGGGCTAGCCAGCTGCAGTAAGCGGCAGGATCAGGTTTGAATGAAGGGAGGGGGAAAGGTCACGCCCGCGGCGGGTGGAGGGATGCAGGCCCGCCTCGCACACGTGCGCTCGCTTCGCATTCCATCGTGGCGGAGAAGGTGCTTCTGGTTGCTGCTCGCGCAAAAATGACAAAATTTGGGGCGAAATTTCAAGGTTGTCGGCGGGGAAAATTCGTTATTTCGAGGGGGTCTCCTGCTGCCACTTCGTTACGTAGAGGTCTCAAATACATGTGCTTCTATGGAGTGCTGGCGGGGAATAGAAGAACTTTGTTATATCCAGGAATTCGTTATATGGAGATTCATTATAAGCAGGTTTAACTGTAGTACAGTACCCAACATCAGGAAAGTGTAAATTACACTGACTCACTTAGTGCAGTGAAACATCCTAATTAAACATGTAACAAGAATATTACAAATATGTCAAAAGATTCACAGGCTCCACAAGTCCTCACACCCTTAGCAATGACATGCAATGGGCACAGGGGTATGGTCGGAATCATTTCAACAACATAGGGCCGAACTAACTGGCTCAATCACCTGGCTCACCTGAGACACCTGTATCCCTTCCGTCGGCCCCCGCGCTCTGCACAAAGCACTGAAATCTAGCCTCCGATGGGACACACGTGCCTTGATTCCCCTGTGTGTTCGTTTTCTTCCCCGTAGCCTTACCCAGCCGCAGGAAGTATCTCTTTGGAGGCTTCGGACTGGAGTGACCCTTACACCATTGGTAACCTTGTGCTTGCGCATCGACAAAAAACGACCCAGGAATGTGCCTCAAGTGCTAGGCTCCTGTGACAATGCGAGATGCTTGACATGTGCTTTGGATGTGTCCTGAAACATAGGTGATCCGAATGCAGAATTTAAGAGGCTGTACTGAAGCCAGACCTACCTGAAAACTACGATTGTTTAGTGATGGACAAGTTTGCAATGACACTGCTGTAGTTGTTTTACAGTGCAGAGTTGAAAGCTTTTATATAACTTTTTTTTTTAATTCTTAGTGCCTTGCGGCAAATCCTTCCAAATAAATTAATAATGAATAAGTACTATTTAGCATGTGTTATCTAGTTACCTTGCAATGGAGTTGTGCAGCTTCATTAGGCATGATGGCTGTTATAATGTATTTATGACTTGCCATCCCAGGTGAATATGCAGCTGTTTAGCAAAGAGGAGCGCCAGCAGCTGCAGCAGGTGATTGCTGTGATGTCGTCATTTAGCATCACCTACCAGCAGACCAGAAATGTCGATGGAGTCTACCAGTACAACCTTGAGCCGTGAGTACCCTAAGGCTATTCTTTTTTTCTTTCCCTATATTTTGGGGTTGGGGAGAGGGCGCATTCAAATGTTTAGCACGAGTGCAAGAACATCCTGCATTGAGCAGCCTGCTCTTACCCCAGAGGGTGCCAGTGAGTCTGTACAGCTGTTTTTCTCTTCCTCCTGTAGGTATATTACGTAAGCCCATACACTGGTGTATTGAATAAAAGAATAAAGTAAACAGATTGCAGCTGCTGAAGGAAAGATGCAGCGCAACATAGATAAGAAAGAGATGGACTGGCCCCAGTTCTTGTCTCCCCCTTTTCATCCTTGTCTTATAGTGTAACATCTTTCCTTCAGAATGAATAATCAGCCAAGTAGTCTAGCAATAAGTTTAATTAATATTGCAGTTGTTTGTTTTAGTTAGAGGGTGGACAAATATCAGTTTTTTTGGATGTGAATCGAATATGAATAGGAAGTATTGAATACTAAATTGAATATTGAATAGCCAAATGCAGACACATATATTTACAACAGGAATACTTATTTCGGTATAGTAGTTACCACGCCTGTACTGGCAAGAAAGACAGCCACTATCAGGTACAAAGGATTAGTTTTAAACACAGGATCACTAATTGTCATATAAAAGAGCTTCATGAATAGCCTCTCCAAAACTTTAGAGCCTGGTTGCAAACAATATTTCCAAGAAAGATAGGCTGCTGTATGACCAACTTTTAAAAAACGCTAAATAAATTGTTGTCGTAGAAAGTACAAAAGTTGAGGAAAAGAAAAAAAAGAAAGCTGCTGGAGGAGCTGTGTTCCGTGGATGCATGTAAAAGGGCCTGTTGCAATGAAAACATCACCGGGTGGAGCTTAAAAAGTGAAAGGGCTACGGGACTTGAGTGCCAAAAAAAAAAATGCACGAAAATGAAAATTTTAGCTTGGATGTTAGAGGAGTCCAACCCGGAAGAACGTTGACCGGGGTTCAATCCTCGGACCAGGATAAATTTATCTGTGACTGCGAAGCTTTCTTTCTGAGAGGCCTGTATGGGTTTGATTTGTAGCTTCGTGCTACACTTGGCTGGAAGGGAATTTTCATGTCAGTGAACCTTCCTTCACCTTGTGGGCTTCTGCAAAATCGATTTGCCCTGAATGACAGACTACAAGCAAAAATTACAGGTTGTCATGTAGGCTGTCGCCACTAAACCGAGAACAAAGCTTGCATTGGTACCCATTTTGTTTCTGCATTGCTGCGAAAACTTTTGCCGCTGTCTCATGTCTAATCCTTTGCGTTAGCTTCTTGAGCAGACGGAGAACAGTGACCAGAGATTAAAATTCGGTTGTTGCAAAATATTTGGTTAGTTTTGAGTATTCTAAAATACAGAATAGTTCCTTTTCAATCATGAATACGAATAGTTAGTGTGTACAATTCGATTCGTATTCAAACCTTCGAGTACCGTATTTCCCGGAGTAGAGGATGCATTTTTTTTTTTCTGAATTTTTCATCGGGGCGTTTTATAAACGGTGCGACTTATGCAAGTTTTTTTTTTTTCTGGAAAAAGTGCTGTCAAAATCAGATTCCATGTTATGGCCACGCGAAGCGCTCTGGTTGACTCAATTGCTACGGGTTCTGTGCGTGCTATCGATGTATCGGGTTCTTCTCGTGATCTAGTTCCCGAGCGCCGTGCAATAAAGACGGAGCAGCAACGCAAGCGGTGGTAGGCCGACCGCCAGTCGACTGACCCCGAAGTCGTCGCATCTGCAGATCGCTGTCAAGATACGGCGCGCACCGCTGCACAAACTACGCAGTTGCTACTAGAGTATAAGCTGCCCCCCTCCATCCCGTGCTTCCTTCCGATTTTCTCCCTTGTGCGTGATTCGGCTCACCATCGCACACTTTCACTCGCACATACAGCATACGGCGCGCAGGGACGATGTTATCGCCCTTGGACTTTATACGGAACATCGCGGCAACCCCAAAGGCAGAAATGCGCCTGGAGTGTCCGTGTCATTGCTATCGCAATTATATAAGAAATATATGGCACCCATACGCTTGCGCGTGACCCACGTTCACGGAGCGAAATGTCACTGTAATTTTTTTAAATCGCTTACCGAACGAACAGGTGCGTCTTATACACCGGTGCGACTTTTATATGTTTTTTATTGGAAAAACTGCCGTTTTGAGGGGGGTGCGTCTTATAGAAAGGTGTGACTTATAGACCGGAAAATACGGTATTCACCCATCCCTATTTTTAATGTTTAGCACCTTTTTGGCCAAGCTGAAGGTGCATACGAGGGCAGATCCAAAAGTTCCCAGAATTCATTTATTAAAAACGAAGCACAGCCAATAAATTTATTGACTTATTCTGCTTCCAAGTACTCTCCTCCTGCCTCAATGCACTTGTCTCAGCAGGATTTCAATGCTTAAAAGCACTCATCGAGGCCATTTTGTACAATGTCCTTCACTGCATCCCTCGTTGCCCTATGGATCTCAGCTACTGTCTCCAATTTCTTCCTCTTTAGCTTGATCTTCAGTTTGGGAAAGAGAAAATAATTACAGGAGCAAAGTCTGGTGAGGAAGAAGTGTGTGGAACCACAGCCTTCTTTGTAGATGCAAAACACTTGTGCAGAATGAGTGAAGGGACTAGTGCACTGTCATAATGCAGCATTCAAAAATCTTTGCTCCACTTCTCAGGAAATTTTTGTCAAACCTTGTTCCAAGATGCCTCAGGACTTGAGGCATTTGACCATTTGGTGTTTAACCATTTGACCATCTGCGTCCGCGACAGTTTCCATTTATTTTGCCTCGGTATTCCTTTGCAGTGGCAGTGAAATTTTGTTATATTGAAATCTTTTGTAAAAGCACTTCATTATATTGAGGTTCAAAATACATGGTGTTCTGTGGACAAGAAGTTATGAAAAGTTAAAGAGGTCCTGAACCACCCCTTGGGCTTGATGAAAGAACACAGTCCACAGATAGCATACGCTGCTGTGAACATCTCATCCAAATTTTGCAGTCGTGTGCAGCACGTGGAACTGACAAGTGGAGCGCAAAATCATATTTTTCTCCAACACTCTGTTTTCAACAGAAGCTTTCTCCTCACACTTTTTTTCGTCATATAGCAGATTCCCATACATAGCTGCTATTCGCCAATAGCAGACATCAAGAAGGGTGTTTTGATCAATGTGCTTCTTACTGCTGTTACTGTGTATATTGACGCAGTTTAATAAACAGGATGAAGTAAGCGAAAATTTGCGTTTCGAATTTCAATATGAATTGCATACTTCTGGACGTATGACTATCAAACCATTGCTGACTATCATCTGCTGAAGCTTGGCCTCGCCCACCCACGTAGGGATGAAACTTTCGCCACACGGCTTATCAGTGTCATAGCTGTTGGGTCTCGTTAATTTTAATTAGCTTTGAACAGTCAACTAGCCTCAAACCATGCAAAACTTAAGGCCAGACCAGATGTACTGCGCTTGTTCTTTCCGTGTACCTCTTCTTGTGTGTGTGTCCTGTTTCCCAATTTTGCACATTTAGCAATCAGTTATCAGATGTATGCTTGTGCTCACCTCTGGCTGCTCCTGGCTACACGCCTTGGCAGACTTCGCTTCGTATTGAGCTATTGTGCAAAATGCGCAATTTGGATGTGGCTGCTATCCGTTGTTCAAGCTGGTGCAGGACAAAGCAGGTCCGCACCACATAGCACAGCCAGACCGGAGCAGATAAGCACGCACTCCAGCCCTGTCGTGCACATAGTTCGACACTACAGTTGCATGTAGCTGTTTCTGCTTGGTAGCGTAGATACCACGGCTGCCGTGGGGTTCCACGACGAATGCGCTTGCTGAGCTACTGCGGCTCGCCAAGGACAATAGCGTGTTCCGTATGGTATCTGTACGTGACGGGACTGAAGGCCCACGCGCCAACATCTGACGAACAGGTCATCTGCTTCTCGAGTTGTGCACCCTCAAGGTGTGTCACCATCATGGTCGAAGCTCATTATTTGAGGAATCCTTTCAATGAGTCCGGAGTGCGGCATCCATCGCTTAGCCGATGTGCACACTGCCAACGTACTCACACGAGCGAGCATGAAGATGAAGTTTGTTTGACCGTTGGAAATTGTGTGATTGTCTAGAGATAAGTGCAGAAGGAACTGTGCTACTCATGTCACTCTGCTAGAATAGGAGTGCGTAGCTATCTAGTACACTGTAGCACAGCAAAGAGATGAGTCACCGTGAACTCAACTGTAAGCTGAAAGATAGCCTCTGAGTTTGGCGCGTCGTAGGTGCCAAAATTGGAAGTAGTGGTGTCTATGTGAACATCCAAAATCAAATTTGAACTGCATGTCATGGTGACGTTCAGTAGGCGGAGCATTGTGGGCACCGGGAGCACCGTCAAGGGCATGACAAGCAGTCTTCGACTGCCAATAACTCCGCTTCTGCTAAACGCATTGAAGTACTTTTTGCGCCAAAGTATTTCTAAAATATTCTGTTTTAACATCAAATGCATTTTTCGACTTCGATAGAAAGGGGTTCAGGACTCCTTTAAATACTGCATTATATTGAAGTTCATTATATCGAAGTATAACTGTGTTGATAACTGTACCAATGCAGTGCACACTACACTAGATGGATGGCCTATCAATTTTTTTTAATAGCCATAATTTGCAATGCTTGGATTAAATTAGTGAGTACCTTTGCACTTTACATAAATGCTCTACACAGAATATTATATTTGTTAAAACCTCATTCACCGACACATACTGTGTAAAGCAATGTAAAATTGTTAGTTCACTTTCACGGTAGGTGCAGAATTCATCAAAAAGAATGCATTAAGGCTGTTATCGCATGGCAAAATGAACTGTGGGTAATCCTAGGCAGTTGTCTTCATTGTGGCAAACTTGAGTTTTCAATGTTATTGAACATTTAGAATGGTGTTAGTAACAGGCCACTGAAAGTCTGAAAATGAACTGTGCTGGATGCAGCATTACCCATGTTAATCTGACCATCATCACACGGAGTATTAGCATTGCAGTGGTATCCAAGATCTGTCCTTTGTGCTGCCCAATCATGAACACCATATCACCACAGTGCTATTGTTCTCTGCCAGCATATGGCACCACCACCTTATCAGTTATGAGATCTTTTTAAGTCTCCAGTCCTTGGCTGGAGGCACTGTTCTGTTGTGACAGCTAAAAAAAATTGGGCCAATGCTGCCATGTTTATTGGTGCTTCACAGCATGCAATAAAAGTGGTAGGAATTTTGCTGGATTGATTACCTGCCATGGTGGCGTAGTGGCTTCAGCATTGCGCTGCTAAGCCTGAAAGCACGGGATCGAATCCTGGCCTTAGCGGCCATATTTCCATGGGGGCGAAGTGCATAAACGCCCTTGTATCGTGCATTGGGTGTACGATATGGAACCCCAGGTGCTCAAAATTAATCCGGAGTCTCCTGCCATGGGCGTCTTGCGCTGGAGTTTGAGGTATAGTGGCAGCGAGAAAAGTTATCTGGGTAGTACCAGCTTGGGTAGTATTGAGCCCTGGCTGTGGCGAAGCACGTTTCTAGCCCGAGTTTTGCGTCGATTCGAACTTTTTTGTGCCCTGTTGCGAGTGCGAAAAGGCTCGTCCCTTCTCACAGACCACGCTGCGAGCTGGCCGCAGCCTAGTTTAACAAAAGCGGACTCTCCATGTGCCGTGGGACATAATGCTGGAAGCAGACGGAATCGGCGACGCTGATCCGGAGAGACTGAGCTCAGCCTTGAAAAAGCGTCACCGTCGTTACTGCTGCATCGTGAGCTGCCACGAGCAAGAAGGCCTGAATCCCAACATTAGATTCTACCGTTTTCCTTCAAGGCCTCGCGAAGCGGAGCGTCGGGCGTGCTGGACAACTTCACTACCTCACTTTGAGCAGCACAGGTTTGAGACTTAAATGTGCTCATCCTTGACCTCAAGCCAGCACGTTGAGACAGCGCAGCAAGGCAGTATTGATTACAGCACATCGATGTTCGAGCGCTGTCATTAAAGCTACAGCAAGCGAGCAGCGCACGAGCTCACGCTGCAGCGCGATTCACGCGTAGTATGTTACTGCGAGCTCATATGCACTGCATCAGTTATTTATAGGTTGCTAAAGGGACAAATGGCCGCTACTACAGCGCAGGCATAACTACTTGTCTAGCGGCATGCAGTCAACAAAGATTGCAGGAGGCCTGCCATTTCGCGGCATGCTGAAAGACCGCTACTGTCACGGCGCATACCCGTCGTGCGCTCGAATAGTTTTCGTACACATGATGTCTGCTTATCGCTGCTGTGAATTCATTTATAGCAAGCATTTCCTCGCGTTTGTGCGCCTGAATCTAGCAGCGTGCAAACCGGCACTCGCTTCGCTTGCGATTGACGCCGCGCTTAAACTTCGCCGCTTATTTCTTGAACGGCGTACGCGTATTCGGCGTTGCATAATTTCTTGCCTTTACGCAGCTTGACACGCCTGAAAAAAATCTTCGGCGCCCGATATTCGCTGCAGGCTGTGCTACAACACAACCGAAGTGGCGGGTCCATATTGTAAACGTGCATTCCAAAGCAGACGACCGAACTTGGTACTACCCAGTTCAGGACAGAGGGCGCTCTTTAGCACCATTTTCTAAAACCCCTATATATAAAAAGTAGCACCAACCACTTCCCTCCTCCTCCGTTCCACTGTCGCACTCGGCGAGGCCAGCGCGATCGAGGCGCGATCTCGACAGTGGCGCCGCCTACGTCGGTCCTTACGTGGCATACGACAGCTAACGTGCTACCAGAGGAAATCCGCGGAAAAATTCAATCGCGCCCTGCGGAGAAGTTTTTGAGGCGCGATTTTGCTTCGTCAGTCAGTAACTGGCCTTAATAATGCCGTTTTGGAAGTAGCAACGTGACGATGCGAGACGGCGCAAATACCAAGTGTGCAGCAAGCGTTTGTGCTCGCCGGATGGTAAAAAAAAAAGCCTTTTGCCCTCGCCTTGTCGGTTGCGGCAACTGAAGGCGCAGCAGCATGCCATCACAACGAAGTTCTTGTCCCTTACACGTTTGATCAGTTTGTGCGTACAGCACTTTCGTTGCACAGGCCCGAGAATGGCGGTCGGAGCGCGCTGAAAAGAAAAAAATATACAAAAGCGCAGCGTGTGCTTCCACGTGACACGGATTGGCCAATGGGGGAGCGGAGGAGGCTGGGGTGACTAGAGGCGGCGAGGAGGAAACTCCAGGGTGAGCGCGGTGGCGGCAAGATCTAAGAATGGTGCTACTGTTTATATATAGGGGCTTTACCATTTTCGCAGTGCCCCCTGGGCAAAGCAGGAGCCCCATGCCATGCCTCATAATAATATCATGGTTTTGGCACGCAGAACCCCAGAATTTAATTTAATTCTTTTTTGCTGGGTTGAAGGAAAAGATGGACAGTCACTTTTGACCAAGAATCACCTGCTGCTTGTTCTGAAGTAATATTTGACTCAGGTGTTCATCAGAGCATTGTTTAATGACTAGGCAGGTTTACCGTGTTCAAGAAGTGTTTCAGGGCCCCTTTATAGGTTGTTAAGACTGACTTCAGTGTTTCTGATCTCACGCCATTTTATTGACCCTCTTTTACATGGCGTTCTCAAAACTTGCCTGCAGTAACATTGAAGAGGTCGTGCACTTTCCTGGCATTGCACCACAGCAACAGCTCCCGTATGCTACAAAGCAGCTCATTGCTAGGGAGGTAAGTGTGGAATGCGGTGTGGCAGCCATATTGTATCACTGCTGGCTTGCAAAAAGCAGAATTTGTGGACATTTATTTTGCTTCCTTTTTAGCACCTTGACAGAATTGATACCTATTAACATTACTAGTGCACAGTTTTAACTCCGCGCTGACCTGGTGGCTGACATTGTGCTGCTGAGCATGAAGTCATGGGTTTGATTCCTGGCCTTGGAGGCCACATTCCATTGGGAGCAAAATGCAACAACACTCAGGTGCTTTGCTTTGCGTGTACATTTGGAGCCTTACACTATAGCTTCTCTCGTAGCTCATGTTGATTATGGACATTAAACCCCATAACAGCAATAAATCAATCAATGCAGTGCTATGCAGATTGATCATCATAGCTGCTGAACTTTCCCAAAGTGGCTCTACTGCAGCCATTTTCTAGCTGTTTTAGCATGTTTCTTAAAAATTTGTGGGGGGGGGGGCTTGCTTATGCTGTCCGTAGTAGTATCTACCATGCTTACTGCTAAATTGGTCATGTAATGAAGAAGACAAGATGATGACGAAGCAGTCAGCAAGCCAGCCACAGTGTTGGTGGTAACCACGTGCCCCGAGCTTGCACTTCCCTGGATTTTGGCTGCTTGTCGCCCCGCCGCTTCTTGACGTTTGCCTGACGTTTCTCGTCGTTCCTTGACGTTTACACGTCAACAAATCACATGACATTTGGTGGAGGCTGCGTGGGTCCCCCGCACCAACCTGGAACTCCGCTCCCGGACGCTCCCTTCGGTTTCTGCACCCGTGATGGTCAACGACACCTCGACTCAGACTGACCTTTCGGCAGCACCTGCCACCTGTGGCGCCGTATACCGTCAGCGGGATCTGCCCATCTTCGACGGCTCAGGTGACTCAGATGTTAAAGACTGGTTGTCGACATACGAATGGGTCAGCGCCAATAACAAATGGGACGATCCAACGAAGTTGACTCACATCATGTTTTATCTCGCGGACATCACGCAATTGTGGTATCGCAACCACGAGGCCGACATTCCCACTTGGTCCGTTTTCAAGACTTCCATTTCAGACGTTTTTGGTCGTCCTACGGCCTGCAAGCTTTGCACAGAGCAGCGCTTGCGTAAACGTGCGCAGCATCCAGGGTAGAATTACACGGGCTATATCGAGGATGTGCTTAATCTCTGCAACCGCGTCAACCTCACCATGACAGAGGAGGAGAAAATGAAGCACATACTGAAGGGCATCCAGGACGACGCTTTTCAGATGCTGCTCGCGAGAAATCCCACCACGATTGCTGCACTCGTCTCATTGTGTCAGAGCTTTGACGAGTTGCATAAGCAGCGCACGATCACCCGCCAAGCCCTCATGACGCCCGACACACTATCAAGCTTGCAGCTAGCTGTCCACCCTGCCGATCAACAGCCGCGGCTATCTACCATCAAGGACTTTATCCGTGAAGAAGTAGCACGTCAGCTTTCATTGCTATCTCTCATGCACGAGCCTTCGCAGTCTTTGGCTCTAGACCTTCAACACGTCATTCGGACCCAGGTTGCTGAGGCCCTCCCACCTGTTACTCATCAACCACCCGTCACTGCGTCACTTACCTATGCTTCCGTCGCGGCTCGACCCATCGCGGCAGGCGAACGCTGCGCCGCTCGCCTTCGCGAGTCCTTCGGCTCCATTCCTCCGCCGCCCCGATGCGTGGCGAATGCCGGACAATAGGCCCATCTGCTTTGCCTGTGGTGTCACTGAACACGTCACCCGCCACTGTTGCCGATGTCCACCTTCGCCATTTGACGTCATGGGCAGGCCTGTTTCTTCGTCTGCTCGGTCGCCACCAAGGTACGTCCCTGACGATCAACCAGCCTCTGCTAACCGCCGGTCCCTGTCTCCGCGACGACGCTCTCTATCACCCATGCGTCGCCGACCTCCTACGGAGGAGGGAAACTGATCGCTGCAGTTCCGGAGGAAAGAGCTGCATGCGCAGCGAACTGCCCAATGCCTCCATTTATTGCACCGCAAAACATTATCGACGTCAATGTTGAAGGAACCGCCGCACTAGCGCTTATTGACACGGGGGCCACCGTTTCGGTTATCTGCGAGAACCTATGCCGCAAGATAAAAAAAAGTGACCACGTCGCTCTCGGGACTAATGCTCCGCACTGCCAGCTCACAATAGATTGCGCCTTCAGCTGTTAGCACCGCACGTGTCATTATCCAAGGTGAACTTTATGTCATTGAGTTTTTCGTGCTGCCATCATGCTCCCACGACATTATTCTCGGATGGGACTTCCTTTCACGTCAACGCGCCGTCATAGACTGCTCCCGTGCAGAAGTGGCCCTTACGCCACTGCAAACCTCTCTTTCGGTGGATAATCATCCCGACGGTCACAAACTTGTCGTTGCTGCGGACACAGATATTGCCGCTGCAACGTCGACCCTTGTACCTCTGTCCTGTACGGCCGCCCCTGGCGAAACTGTTCTGTTTGCCCCATCGGAGGTACTTCTCCGCCGTTGCAGCCTACGACTGCCATTTGCTGTAGTTATCATTGAATCAGGTGCTACTACTATGTTTCCAACTGGCTCCCATCCTCCGTTACATTACTTCGTGGGGAATCTTTGGGTCACATAAAAGGTGTTGACCTCCTGCGCTCCGTAGAGTTTGCAGAGGACCAACCCCATCTTCAATTGAATGCCATGACATCGCCTTTTCCCAAACCTTCAGGTCCAGACAGTTTCCACCCTTCTATTGCCACTGATCTATCGTCAACACAACGCAGCGAACTCCTGACCCTTCTTCGAGACTTCCGCTCTTCCTTCGATTGCGCTCAACCATCTTTCGGTCGTACAATGAGCGTCACACACCACATTGACACCGGTTCCCATGCGCCCTTATGCCAACGACCATACCGACTTTCAGCGGCAGAACGGCATATCATAAATGAACAAGTCGATGATATGCTTACGCGTAGTGTCGTTCAGCCGTCCCAGAGCCCTTGGTCTTCTCCTGTTGTACTTGTGCGAAAGAAGGATGGATCTATCAGATTCTGTGTTGACTATCGCCGCCTCGATAAGATAGCTCGGAAGGATGTATACCCGTTGCCCTGCATCGATGATGCTCTCGATTGTTTGCAAGGGGCAGAATATTTCTCGTCACTGGATTTGCGCTCGGGTTACTGGCAAGTTCCAATGGCCGACCCTGACCGACCTAAGACGGCTTTCGTCACTACTGACGGACTGTATGAGTTTAACGTCATGCCGTTCGGATTGTGCAACGCACCCGCTACTTTCCAACGGATGATGGATAACATCCTTCGTGACTACAGGTGGAATACCTGTCTCTGCTACCTTGACGGCATCGTTTTTTCTCGCGATTTTCCAACTCACCTTGTTCATCTTAGTGCTTTTCTCACGTGCCTCACCTCTGCTGGCCTTCAACTTAACATAAAGAAGTGCCACTTTGCTGCATGCCAGTTGACGATACTAGGCCATGTCGTCTGCAAGGAGGGCGTTCTTCTGGATCCCATGAAGCTCCGTGCCATAGCCGAATATCCGAAGCCCAATTCCATGAAAACGCTTAGAAGTTTCATTGGGCTGTGCTCGTATTTTCGTCGATTTGTGCGCGACTTTGCTACCATCATCGCGCCTCTTACCAACCTTCTGACCGCCTCTAACAGCCTGTCTGCTTGGTCAGCAGCGTGCGACAACTCTTTTCGGACGCTACGGCGCTTACAAACGTCACCACCAATGCTTCGTCACTTTGACCCTAATGCGCCTACGGAGATCCATACTGACGCTAGCGGTGTTGGCCTTGGTGTGGTATTGGCTCAAAGAACGCCACGATACCAAGAATACGTCGTTGCTTACGTGAGTCGAACTCTCAAGAAAGCCGAGTGTAATTATTCTGTCACCGAGAAAGAGTGCCTCGCCATAATTTGGGCTTTGGCTAAGTTTCGTCCGCACCTGTATGGCCGCCCTTTCGACGTCGTCACGGACCATCATGCTCTATGCTGGCTCTCGTCGCTGAAAGATCCCTCGGGATGCCTCAGTCGTTGGGCGCTTCGCATGCAAGATTAAAACATTCGTGTTGTGTACCGATCCGGCCACAAACACTCGGACGCTGATGCGTTGTCTCGTTCGGCGCTAGCATCTGACACGGCTTCTCCGTCAGCTTCTTCGGCTCCCTTGTCGCCTGTTGACTTTGCAGACATATCGTCAGAGCAACACAAGGATGCGTGGATTTGTCAACTCCTTGACTTTCTCACTGACCCATCCACTTATCCCGCCTCAAGAACTCTATGTCGCCAAGCCGCCCATTTCGCTATTCACGACGATCTCCTCTATCGCCGAAATTACGCGTCTGATGGCCGGAGGTGGCTTCTAGTTATACCCAGCCACATGCGCACAGACATCTGCGCTGCTTTCCACACTGACCCGCAAAGTACTCACGCCGGCGTTCTCAAGACCTACAATCGCCTGCGGCAGCGATTCTACTGGCGCGGAATGTATGCATTGTGGGGTCTCACATGTGCTCTTGGGACAAAGGAACGACAACACAGTAGTGCAAACAAGTAAAGGGGCATTTATTGCACCTTACATACACTAACACACACTAGCCGAATTACAGCCAATAGAACATTCACATGGGCGCGCGACAAATCAAGGATGTCCGACTCACCGCGACCCGATAGCGAGCGAATACGTTCACCCCATGCCATGACACCATCGCCTAGTCGTTCCCGTGTACAGTCACGCGAACGGTGGCACGCTCGAACGATCCGTGTTCGTCCATACCGGTGTCCTGCTCTTAGCTTCGCGCGACGGTCGCACGAAGCGGGCCGGCGCATTCGCGAAGCGTTCGTGCGTGTTGGTCGCCGATCCCAACGCAAAGAGGAAGCGCCGTTGACCCCTTTCTCCCAAGTCACCCCGCCGCCCGGTGGCGCCAGCATCGCGACACTCGCGCCATCTCTCGCAATGCGCCGCAACCACCACGATCGCCGTCGGCACTTAGCTACGCGGTGAAGCCGGATTACAGGAGACGCGTGAGAGTCGCGCATCCCCACTTCGCCCCAACCTTAAGTCACTAGGCGAAACATGTCACACGGTTTATCAACGCACGCGTCGCGAACAAAAGTTAGTACAGGCGACAGCGGCCGCGCCGAGGAAATGTCCACGCGTTATTTACAACATGCGCACTGACATAGTCTCTGGGGTACACCGCTGGCGTCCGTTGGTCACAGCACCAGCTCTGCAGATTCGATGACATGACTCCAGCACAGGACTCCGGAAACGGCGACGCAGAAGTCTGCACGAGCAAGCGTCGCTCGCGCCGACGCGCCCTGCTGACGAGAGCCGCAGTAGCCGTTGGTGACTGCCGGCTCTTTTCCCAGCTGCCGAGCATTGCAAGCCTGACATAGGCGGCCGCCGAAGTCGCTGCGCCGAACTGGCCACAGGCATTTCCATTGCCAGGGGTGGCTCGTTCGTAGGCCGGGGCAGCAGCGCAGATGATGTGCAGGTGACAGCAAACCAGGGGTGACTCCGCTCATGCTGCGTACACTCAACGCACTCGACAAACACTAAAGCAGTGCAAGGGAGAGGAATTCGGCACACGCATCGCCCACGTGGTACGATGTTCAATTCGGCTAGCGAAATTTCGGACGGCATTCCAGATGCTAAGTTCACGTGAACAAAGCTTGCTTTCTTGAGTCGAACGAGTAATTTCAATTCGTGCGAGGCTAACTAGAATGAGGGAAGCAAAGTAAAACACCTCAACATCATGGTCCACCAAGTTGTGTCCCTCAACGTGCGACAGGCGGCTTTGTAAAGCCTTAGGCCTAATGCGTCGCTACCTTGACAACAACCGGCATCCAAAAAAAAAAAACATCCCCCAAAATGGCACAACAGGCAGCTGCGAGGAGACGTTAGCTCTGTGGGGTGGTCCTACCCCGCTCGGTGCACACAGCATCCGAGTTGACGGCGCCCACCGTCCCAGACAGTGTCGGAGCGCCCGGTGCCAGGCCGCAATACCAGTCAGCCTGTAGCGGCACCCGTGGCCCGCGGCCACCCGGCTCCCTGAGCCGCGACTTCCGAAGTCAAAGAGATAGAAGAAGCTATTTACATAAGAAATTCGGACCACCCACGAGGCTTCCGTACTCACTCGCTTCAGGCTTGCCAATGAATGCTCCGCGGGCGCTAGGCCTCGCTCTCCCAGGATGCAGACCACGTGGCTCTCGTACTGACGAGTGTACTTCAACAAAACACTCGCGAAAAGGCTTAGCATGTTGAAATGTTCAAACACGCTACAGCAACCGTCGCCTCGCTCAATAAAACACGCCGCCGACACTAGCGATCAAAATCCACGCTAGGACTACGTTTCGGTTGAAACATCTCGAACCGAGCAAATCAGTTAATATTATCGTCTGATGCCCCAAGAGCCCCACGTTGGGCGCCGGATGTGGGGTCTCACATGTGCTCTTGGGACAAAGGAACGACAACACAGTAGTGCAAACAAGTAAAGCGGCATTTATTGCACCTTACATACACTAACACACACTAGCCGTATTACAACCAATCGAACATTCACATGGGCGCGCGACAAATCAAGGATGTCCGACTCACCGCGACCTGATAGGGAGCGAATACGTTCGCCCCATGCCATGACACCATCGCCTAGTCGTTCACGTGTACAGTCACGCGAACGATGGCGCGCTCGAACGATCCGTGTTCGTCCATACCGGTGTCCTGCTCTTAGCCTCGCGCGACGGTCGCGCGAAGCGGGCCGGCGCACGCGCGAAGGCGTTCGTTCGTGTTGGTCGCCGATCCCAACCCAAAGAGGAAGCGCCGTTGACCCCTTTCTCCCAAGTCACCCCGCCGCCCGGTGGCGCCAGCATCGCGACACTCGCGCCATCTCTCGCAATGCACCGTAACCACCACGACCGCCGTCGGCACTTAGCTACGCGGTGAAGCCGGATTACAGGAGACGCGTGAGTCGCGCATCCCCACAGCATTTGTGTGCAAGTACATATGTACTTGCACTGCCTGTCAGCGGCACAAGACTCCACCTCAACACCCAGCCGGGACACTTCAGCCTCTCCCTTGCCCGGCCCGTCCATTCGACTGCGTCGGTATCGACTTATACGGCCCGCTTCCCTCTACCACCTCTGGGCATAGGTGGATAATTGTCGGCGTGGACCACCTCACACATTACGCAGAGACTGCAGCTTTGCCCACAGCCATAACAAGAGACGTTGCGTTTTTCATCTTACGCAACTTCGTACTGCGCCACGGTGCTCCCCGTGAACTTTTGAGCGACAGGGGACGTGTTTTCCTGTCTGATGCTATTCAAGCCTTGCTCGTTCAGTGTAACATCGTTCATCGCATGACCAGTGCATATCATCCGCAAACTAATGGCCTAACTAAGCGATTTAATCGCACTCTCGGGGATATGCTGACGATGTACACCGCGTCGGGCCAGACCAATTGGGACACCGTCCTTCCATTCGTCACATATGCATACAACACTGCTACGCATGCGACCACAGGATTCTCGCCGTTGTTTCTCTTGTACGGACGTGAGTCATCATGCACGCTGCAAGTACACTGAAATTTCTGATGTCGCCAGGTACGCCGAAGATCGTCGACAATTGGCCCGTTCATTGACAACCGAGGACCAAGGTCACCAGAAGCTCAGGCACGACACCGACCGACCTCTCACTACATTCCCGATCGGTGCCCTGGTTTGGTTTTGGATTCCTCCAAGTACTCCTGGACTTTCGTCTAAATTACTGGCCCGATATCATGGGCCCTACCACATCCTCGCTCGGACATCTCCAGTCAATTATGACGTTGAGCCTTTGACACCGTCCCAAGACTTACGTCGTTGTGGTCGAGAAATCGTTGTGAGTCGCCTCAAGCCCTATTATGACCCCTCTATACTGTCAACGCCTTAAGTCACCAGGATGGCTACGCTATTCACCGGGGGCCAATGTATTGAAGAAGACAAGACGACGTAGCAGTCGGCAAGCAAGCCACAGTGTTGGTGGTAACCACGCGCCCCGAGCTTGCGCCTGCCTGGATTTTGGCTGCTTGTTGCCCCGCCGCTTTTTGACATTTCCCTGATGTTTCTCGCAGTTCCTTGACGTTTACACGTCAATAAATCGTGTGACAGTCATCACAAGGGTGAATCCAGATAAGAACGAACAGGTGGTCCTGGTCACCATTCCCCATTTTGATGAAATTTATTTTAGGCGCAGGTTTTGGTTCCAGAACAATGATTCTGAACGTAGTTTTGTTTTAAAAAATTTTGCTCGCCTAAAAAAATGCACAAATTTCGGCCGTCGAAAACGCTTTCCCACCAGTTTTGCGATTTCTGAAATTATAGCGTGCATAGAGTAACAATGGTACGCTTCTCGATCACAATATTTTTTCTCCACAAAGAACAAGTGAAATGCTACCTTATGAGCATTTTATTGCACTTGGCTACGGAAGGAACATTGAGAAAAAAAAATCACAAACATGGTAAACGGACCAAAATACCTGTAATTCAGAAATTTATTCCTCTAGGCTAATTAAAGTGAGGATAATAAAACTCAGTGAACACGAACTTTTATGTTTTCACATTCTTTAGAAATAATTTTCGTTGCTTTTTCAAGTACCGTTATAATTAAAAATTGCACTGAAATTTTAGTGGTTTGCCAAAAACATCAAAATTTGAAAATAGTTTTCTGAAAAAGGCCATTTTTAATTTTTTTTAGATCACTCTGGTTGAAGTCAAGGATGTTGTCTACCACTGTGCGTAAAAAAACGTTGCATTATTTGAGTACCGAACAAGTTACGATGCGTCAAATGTGACCACACTCAGCCTAGCAGCCGCAACATTGATTTCGTGTGTTCTGATTTGATGAGCTATGCAAGAACTCATTCAACATAATATTCATTGTTGAAAGATACGAGGGGCATTCATGAAGTTCGTATTATCAGTGCGACAGATTTAGAAAAGGCGTGCACAATATGCATCAAAATGAGTGTGCGTCTGTCTAGTTTTAGCGTAATATAAAACTAATGTTCTATATAATACCGCGCAACACCGCTAGGGGGCCAAAACAAAAATGGCGGCACGCATCGGGAAAGTCGAAGCACGTGCAGTGATCTGCTATCTGTATTTGAAGGGACAAGATGCCAAGATGATTCACGCCGAGCTGGTGGTGGTGTATGGTGAAAATGCCCCAGCCCATGACACTGTTGTCAAATAGCGCAGACGATTTCAGTGCAGTCAAACAAGCCTGGACGACGCAGAACAAAGTGGCCGCCCTTCGCTCGATGGTCAACCACAAATTTCTGCGCAAGTGGAGGCTCTCGTACTCGCTGACCGGCGCATAACTGTTGAGGAATTTGTAGGACAGGTTAAAGTGAGTGCAGGCTCTGTGCACAACATACTTCACTACAACCTGCATGTGACAAAAGTTGCCGCACGCTGGGTTCCGCGTTTACTGATGCCAGTGCAAAAAGACTTGCGGAAGGAAGCAGCCGCAAAAATGTTGCAGCTTTGCGAGAGCTACTCTGACGACATTTTTGAACGCGTGATAACCATGGATGAGTGTTGGGTGCACAATTATGACCCTGAAACTAAACACTGGACACAGCTCGTGCACTTTGGGAGGAGATTATGTAGAGAAGGAATAAACTTCCAATAAAATTTTGTTTTAGGTGCTAAGCAGCTTATGGCGGGGGCTTTGTCCGTCCCTGCATCCATCCGCCGTGTGGCGTCCACACCCGCACTGCGCATGCGCATCCTCCTCCCTCTCCTCTTCTTGTCTCATCTCCTCTCCTCTCGGCATTCCTCCTCTCCGACGCTCCTCTCCGGATTGCGCAACGAATGGCAAGACCTGCGGCTCCGCGCGCGATAATGCGAAGCAGTTTAGGTTAGAGGCGCGACGGTAGGCGCTGCATACTCCGCTAGGGGGCGCCGCTGTAGCTTGCGGTATAATGACGCGCGCGCGCGCTCCGCTCCTCTCATTCTCCTGCAACGCCGCGATAAGTGCCATGGACAGCGCCAGCATCAACGCCAGTGTCAGCGCCGCGGAGAAGAGGGCTCGAGCCGCTGCCACGAAACGGCAGCGGCGACAGGCCGATCCCGAACTTCGGGCTCGCGAAGACGAAAGGAAACCTCAACCTAACGGAAACAACGAACTGAAAACTAATGGGAACTTGAGTCGACCCCATGGCTGCTTCGCATACTACTCAGGGTTCCCCTATGGGAAGATGGTGTAATTTTTTTTCTTTGTATCTCTTTTTTCATGCCAATAATACGAACTTTATGAACGGCCCCTCGTAACGCTGCCAACAAGCGATGCTGTCCTGTGTGGGTTACAACCTTTTTTAACCGCACAATTGCGCATGTTGTATGCCAATGGGGCCGAGGAAGAAGGCTGACGGTACTGTTGTCATGGGGTTGTATTTTATTAATCTGGTCTTGCACCTTTTTACAACAAGTGACATTCAATTTTACTGCCGAAGAAGTTGCTTAACCGAAGCAACTGTTCTTGCCACGAACAACTGCAGTTCTGAGTTATGGGTCCGCTTGCACTCCCACATATGCCACGACTGAATACCAGGCCTTGCAGGAACCGCAACCCCTTCTCTTGCCTGCATCGCCTGAAAGATTCAATGGCAGCTTTTGAAGCATAAATTAATGTAACCTTTGGTAGCTTAGGAGTAAAAACTTGCACCATATCCGAAGCAGAGTTGATGGCACATATACTGCCAATTTTATGTTGGCACGTGCCAATACACATAGACACATACTTCCTGTGTCGGCGTGGGCGTGACACATTTCGGTCGCAAAGAGAACTTAGTCTGACCGATTGCTGTGTCAGGATGAGCTTCCTTAAACACGCGGTTTCACGTATAGAGCGCGTTATTACATGTTTTGCAATAAATTCTTTCTTGCCATCCAGTATACCGTGAACCACATCCTTCTTATTTGGACTTGGTTGGCTACAATTAAACTCATCTTCAGTGTAATAGTGCAATGCTGCTTTGAGATCTTTCTGGTATACCTTTTTTCTTGTGTAACGGTCAGGGCCAGACCACACACCATAATTTTCTTTGTACTTTCTGGATTTACGGAGCATGTAGCGTGTCGCTGCTCTATAACATGCTGTATCTCTTTGATGTCAAGCGACTTTGGCAGCAAAGTTAAAGGACGATAACGCTCACTGAACTACTCCGAAGCTTCGAAAGCTTGCTTTAAGTTGTTCAGCCAGTTTGAACAGCTATTGCAGCTTTCTATCGATGTCACAGGCTGGCTTTCTGTGTCATATGCTGCAATAAACATGACCTAAGTGTCTTCTTGAGACCATGCCCAATTTCTCCTTCCTTTCGCTTGGCATATGAGCTTCAATCTTTTCTTTTAGTAAAATGTAGAGGTTTTAGTGGCGAAACATCTGGGCACCGCACATACCTATCGTGCTCTTCAACGGCCGCTTGTTTTGGAGCGAACACTTCCTGTGACGTAGATGCCTCCTCAGACTCAGATGAAACGTCATTTCCAGATGTTTCAACCAGTGTCGATGCATACTCATGTGTCAGCGTGTGCTCAGGAGCCGGGGAAGTTGAAGAATCCGCGGTCAGTGCCTTGAAGCAATTGACACAGTTCCCGCAGAGAAAATCTGTTTCTTGAACAGGAACACTTGTGTCAGCGAGGTGTTGCCTTAGTTGAACAATGTCCAAGTCCTCTACGCTACGAAAGTTCCGCTGATACTAAATGTTCTTCTTGTGCCTCTGCAGATAGTCAGCACAAACCACGCGTTTCAGGCTATACTTTGCGGCTTCAGCCATCACAGCGAAGGAAGAAACATTCGTCGTGCACTGGAGGCGTCCTCAGAAAAACTACCGGCAGACCTAATGTAATATACCATATTGACGCACTGACACCTTTTGCCTTTCACTTTCTACGTTCCTTATCTCATTCACTCTCCAAACTTCGGTGTCACGCGCAGGCGGACTCCGCTTACAATCGAAGCGGCACTGATGAAACGTGAGCGCTGCCAGGATCGCCTGTTAAAGATTGCTAAGTGCCGGATTGGACGACATAGCTTGAGGCACCATGCAACCTGGCGGCACATTTCTTTTATATTCCCTTATTTTTATTTTTTGAGGGCTTCTTCATGAGTATGTCGGGTACAATTATTTTTGAACGACCTGTGTCCGACTTTCAGCACAATATCAGTGTCACGGCCGCTAGGCTGAGTGTGGTCACATTTGACGCATTGTAACTTGTTCGGTACTCAAGTAATGCAACATTTTTGACGCACAGTGGTAGACAACGTCCTTGACTTCGACCAGAGTGATTTTCCAAAAAATTAAAAATGGCTTTTTTCAGAAAACTATTTTCAAATATTGATGTATTTGGCAAAGCACTTATGTTTAAGTGCAGTTTTTAAATATAACGGTGCTTGACAAATTAACGAAAATTATTTCAAAAGAATGTGAAGACCTAAAAGTTTATGTGCACCGAGTTTCATTATCCTCACTTTAATTAGTCTAGGGCAATAAATTCCTGAATTACAGGTATTTTGGTCCGTTTACCACGTTTGTGATTTTGTTTCTCAAAATTCCTTCCGTAGCCAAGTGCAATAAAATACTCAGTAGCATTTCACTTGTTCTTTGTGTGAAAAAATATTGTGATCAAGAAGGGTACCATTGTTTCTCTATGCGCGCTCAAAGTTCAGAAATCGCAAAACTGGCGGGAAAGCGTTTTCGACAGCTGAAATTTGTGCATTTTTTTTTCAGGCAAACAAAAATTTTTAAAAAAAAAACTAAGCTCAGAATTATTGTTCTGGGCCCAATACCTGCGCCTAAAGTAAATTTAATCAAAATTGGGAACGGTGACCAGGAGCACCTATTCGTTCTTATCTGGATTCACCCACAAGTGTTCGGGGCATTTGGTAGTCAAACAGAGCATAAGGTTGGATATTGCAGAAACATAGATCATTGTTTTAGTTGCATGACAGGCAGTTTCTAATAACCTCCTTTTGAGAGTACTGTGATTTTATTTGAATCATGTTTGCTGGCAATCGGGTATATTGCATGTAATAAATGAAATGTTATAATGAGGCATGATAGCAGCAGCTATTTATAGTTAAACCTCGTTGACACGATCCTGTTTCCATAGGTGACACGAAGTCCTGTCACCTATGTTTACAATCGAGAACACACAAAAAAATATTATCCAATGCAGTAACTTTTTTTTTTTTTTTTACTGGTTGATATGTTCCTGGAAAACACAATCTTTCCTCATCGAACTGTCAGTACATCGCTGAACAGCGATTGTATGATACGTTTTCAGGCCACTAGATCCCATGCAAACAAAAAAAGGCGCGAGGCGCACACAGTCAAGAACAGTAGCCACCCGCTGCAGCAACTTCCCTTCAGTACTCGCCTGTCCGTGTCACGTGAAAACGGCAGTGTGTATGCGGTTTCTTATTCCGGTACCAGCAAATCTTCTCACGGGCCATCGCACACTGCTTTCACAGCTATCACCGCCAACCTGATTGCAGTCAGCATCTTCACCTATCTGTCACAGTACGTGTGATTTAGTGCTATTGGAAGTGTACTGCATGCTTTTCATAGGCGATAACCCAAACTCACCACCGCTCCTTCCTGCTGCTAGTGGCTTAAAGTGAGCCTCATCTGTTCCTCAGTTGCCCACCAGCAGCTCAATTTAATTTTGGTTTCCTGTAGCTGTCTTAGAACACTACACAATAGGAAAACAACAAGCCACGTCTTGCCAAGGGCAGCTCGGGTCCCACCAGCTTGAGGAGCGTTGGCTTCTCGTGCTGCAATGATTCGAGCCGAGTGCGCACGTCAAAACTTCCTGCCAAAATGCCCTGCTCGAAGAAGATGCTGACCCAGCCGAATTCGAGGAGTGCAAACGAAAGCTTGCCGAAGCCACAGAAATGACAACGCGTGTCTCAGGCCGCTCGGGACTCAACAGCAATGCAAATTGATAATGATCGCAAAGTATCAGATAACTACACGAAGCAAGGTTCATAGTTTTATTGTCCGTATAAATTGCAGTGAACATCATTTGCTTATGAATTAAATTAACAAGCATGGTGTCATGTGTGTATGAGCAAACGTGAACAGATCTCACTTGATGGCCGTGAACGCTCGCTGAAGAAAGGCAGCAGTGGCCAGCGAATTCTGCTTCGTGCTGCCTCTCGCTTCAACGTGAACTAGGCACGCGAGAACACACTGCACACGAAGCCATCAGCCATCTTGGGTCACCTAGCCCACCGTGGTATAGCCTTTGTACCTACCGCAGATTACCTGCAATGCAGAACGCACACAGCTACGCCATGCGCAGCTGCGGCTGGAGTATAAGAGGAGATGCGCGCTAACATGCCTCCCCCCCTTAAAGCACACTCATCTCCTCGTTCCGCCCTTACACACGCGAAAAGACACCGCAAGCTCACAGTGACGATGACGGCAACGGGGGAAATTCGCCTGGAGTGCCGATATATTAATTGCTATCGCAATAAAAGACACCAAGAGACTGGCATTACAGTGAACTTGAGCATGTTATGGTAACAAGAGTTAAGTTGGAGAAACAAAATATCCAGTGGAAAGGAAAAAGAAAACTACACACGTGGTGATCTAATAAAATTGGCGATGCAGTTGAAAAGCACGCAAATGTGGAAAGGGTCTAATATGTGTTGCACAAGGGTTGCCGGTTTTCTGAAGTCAACTTCGCCACAGTACAACTGTGTTATGCGATAATGCATACAAATGTCACAAACACAGTTTTGGTTTCGTATCCGATCGCACTGCGCAGGCAATTTGCGGCCCAATTTTTCTGGGGGAAAAAAAATGCCATGCATTAGAATCTGTAAATACTGTAATCACACATTGCGAGCTACTGTTATTGCTTGAAAATTTTCCTAGAGCAGGCTGGAAATAGACATTTTCGACTGGAGATTGCTTGGGGTAAACACATTCACTGTCCACTAAGCTCCGCTGAGACAGACATTGACACTAAAGGGGTCGCTATTGGGGCCACCGTAGGGATCAGGTGCGTGCATGCTGACTGGTCAAGTTCAAATTATGCGACGAAGGCCAATTTTAGGATTGAAATAACAAAAGTTTCGGCCTGTAGAAATGCATGGTCGTCAGCCAAGACCTTTGGTTGGCATCAAATTAACTGAAAAATTGAATTAACCAGATTCGAATTAATGGAACCCTACTGCAAAGCTTTCTTTGCCTACCTCCTCAAGGTTTGGAATGGCTGCCCTCTCACAACTTTTCCTTGGCTCCGTCGTGGTGGTGTGGGTGTGCCAGGCATCACAGGGATTGCTGGTAACGAATTGGCTAATCAGGCTACCCGTGAGACTTGAATCTGGGCACCAGTAATCACCTGGCCTTCCCCACTCATGGTGGGCAAGGAACACTTCCAGAATAAATTTTTAAAACATTGCACCTAGCTCTGACACTCAATTCGGACACTACCTCCACCATAACTTGGGTAACTACCTCACGAACACATGTGCTGAGAGCCATACAGCCTAATGCATTCATCACCCCAGCCCGATTCTTTTTCCTATACTGTTACCATTCTCATCCATTCTTTACCAATTGCCCCAGCCTCGACGCGAGTGTTGAACGTCGGTTCACCTGCTCCACACTCACAAGATCTTACCCTTATCTCACTCCTGCACACTGGCGGACGTGGCTGGCCTGGTAGCTCACATCAACCAGTTTGCTCTCGTCCGCTTAAGGGGAGGCACAGGTCGAAAAATCAGATTTGTATCTCTAAAAAATAATTGTTTAAGATTTTGTTAGCAAAATTATGCTTTCTCCATCCAGAAGACTGCAAAAAAATATTCTAATCGAGGCATGGTAGCTGTAGAGGCCTCATTTTTCTATTCATGCTCAGCTGATGAATGTCACAACCATAAGCTTTGCCCAGATGGCTAGCTTTCCTGGTGTAAGAACAAGCGAGCACTAGCCATGACTGAGCTGGCACAAGCTCGTTCTCCAATTTATGCACTGTTGTGTAGATGGTCACTTGTATAGACATACTGTGGCTCAACAAAAGCCACAAAAATTTTGAAGGTGGTTCTACAGGAGCTGGGCATCCTTTCAACCAGGGAGTTTATTCAGTCTGATCCATCAGACAAACCTATGAAGCATCGGAAGAATGTCTGAAAAAAAGAGAGCTGAAGGTAAATCTTGTCACAGTGCAGCATAGAAAGCCTGCCTGGAGGAGGAAGCTTGCAAGGGTACCCCCTGTGTAGCAGGATAATTTTATTTTACACTCTTGCAAAGAGTGGTCTGCATCTTGACCATATTTCATGCATATTGACTGTCTCCAATGCTAAAAATCGTGCTTAGAACTCTGTTTTCACTGCTCGTACACCAAAACTCTGTGCATAGTATTTAGGTTCTATTGTAATTTTCAACAATTTTGGTCATGTGCTTTTTAGGAAACCACTTGTCTTTGTTCTCAGTAATAATGGTAGGGATTAAAAAAGCTTTCTTTAAGTACAGTCAAACCTTGATATAACGAACCTCGATTTAACTAAATTCGCGATGTAACAAACTATTTTATTTCCCCATCCTAATTCTACTGAATTAATGAAACCTTGATATAACGAAGTTTTTTGCGGCAAGTACAACTTCGTTATATCAAGGTTTGACTGTATTAAAATAAAGTAAAATAATTTTTGAGCTTATTTGCCATCAGTTGACCATAAGGAGCAGTATATGCTATTTTATAACACTTGACTGTGTCTGGTATGAAACCCACACTTTACACAAGAGGCCCTACTTTTCGCACTTTCAGGTGTCACAGAAATATAACCAGTTAAGATATTGGAAAAACTAAGGCAGTTGTTACGATGTAGTTCGGGGAGCGGGCTTAATTGTGAGAGTCAGAGACACCTCCGAAGGTGGCAAGGAAGGAATGGCAACAATCACAGCACACAAACATATATTCAAACATAAAAGTGCAAGTTAACGGACACGGGGCATCGGGGCAAGCAAGACCAAGTGTCCATACAAAGCGTTCAGACTGACTACCACAGCGCACTCACAGTTTGGCTGGCGTCCCACGAAGCTGGCGTGGTGCATCGCTCGATGAACTGCTCGAGCGGAGACGGCAGGCAAGCTCTTGCAAACTCTTGTTCGTCGGCTGGTTGACAGGAGCGGAAGATGTGTTGTTAAGATGTCCCCTCATGCGTTGGGGGTCCCTCCTACAGCTGTTGGCTTCCTGAACATTGACGTCCGACCCAAGCCAACGCGTCTCTTCTCCTTCTGTGGGCTGTTAGAGCCACACGTTATTTGCTGATTCACTGCGTACTCCTCTACAGCTTTCCTCAATTCGGTGTTTTCTTCTAGATTTATTTTGCTATGCCACGAGCACACGTGCAGCGAGGTGTCGTCCTTGTTGTGGATGATGCTGGCGCCACGGTGCAAGTGTTTCCATGTTTACAACGCCACTTCATCGTCGAGCAGGCGTCTCTTGGCACTTCACGACAGTGACATTAGAAAATAGGAGATTGAACTGTATATTTTGCATGAATTTTATTCAGTTAGCTCTATTATTAACGAAAGTGGAACTCTGAGATGCATCTCCCCTTAACGGAGGGTTTTTCTCTCTCTACTGCCTCTGCTGCTGAGTTTCTCTCTGAGTAAACTAGGCCAATCCAGGAGCTAGTGTAACCAAAAATAAGGCTATCCCTAAGACCATGTAACCAGAACTTGGTGGGCCGATCCCAACACCATGTTATGAGCGCTTGCAAGTGTTTTAAATTTAATGCATTGTATCAAATTACAGTCACCCAGGTGTAGCATGTGGACCTAGTGTTCTTGCCTCTTTCTCCGGGTTTGGCACCGCTCTTTTACCTAGTACACATGGCAGGGGGTTTGCCACGCAGCTGTGGTGGGGAAATTGAAAACAAAAAGAGCAGCTGTGGCATTAGCGTGAATCAGTTTGGAGAGGAAGCACTTGTGTAGTGGCGCTTTGGATGTTACAAATGGTGTTCATATGTACTTCCTTCCCCAAAGGACATTTACCAATGCCCCGATTGGGGGGTGCAATTGCTCCTGTCAAGGGCTGTTGGCATGCTAAACGTTGAGCATTACATTTCGCATTTTTCAGTAACATATGCACACCTACTTGCAATTACACCTGCACCACGAGACCAACAGCATCTCAGTATTGGGAGTGTGATGGAAGGAATTTGTTGCTGGTATGGATAAAATTGGATATGCTTGAATTTCCAATCGTAACGATTTTGTGTAAAGGTAATGTCACTTGTGTAATATCTTGCATTGCAAAATAAAATACGAATAAGATTTTTTCTTTTTTATATATGTACAGTAGAACCCTGCTGATATGTTTTTCACGGGACCGTAAAAAAAATGCAAGAGCCGGGAAACAGGAAAAATTGAGAAATGGGAGTAGTGTTGAACTGCACACAATATTATTTTCTTACGTGCGAAAAAAAATTGTAGTTTCGCCCGACCGGCGAAGTATCGATTGCGATAGCAAATTATAGTAGACAGCTATACAAAGTAAAAATAGTAGTTTTATTGTCCGTATAAACTTGTAAACATTCGCTTATTAACTATATTAACAAGCATGGTGTCAGTGCCCACAGGCATCGCACTCGATGAGCGCGCACACGCGCTGTCAAACGCTGGCATGAGGAATTTAAGCGCCGCTGCAGAAGCGAGCGAAGTGACCTTCGTGCTGTTGTATATCGCTTCAACGCAAACTGAGCGCCGAGAACACACAGCACGCACAAAGCTACGAGCCGCCGACGCACCTACACTGTGTAGACTCTGCCCCGAACGCAGATCGCTTTCAAGATACGGCTCGCACGACCGCGTGCCGCCGCGCAGTACGCAGTTAAGAGCACAAGGCTGTCCGCTATCCCTCCCCCCTCGCTCCTTCACCGATGCCTCGAGCGCAACGGAAGAAGGCGCACTTCCTCCCTGCTTTTCTTTCTCTCGCGCGCGAGATTTAGACGCGGTCGTCGGCTCCCCTCGCACGCCTTCACTCGCACATACAGCATACGGCGCGCAGCAACGGCGTTATTGCCCTTGGACTTTATACGGAACATCTATGAGCCAAAACCAATTTTAGGGCTGCAACGCGTCATAGACACCATCTTTATATGGCAAATACGGATCTCAATGGCCATACTTTTGCTGGCGGAAACTGAAAATACGTCATAAGTGTCGCCCCCGGCACTTTGGGCGGCCAATGCCATCGTCAAGCAACCAAGTTAAGCGTCATGAAAAGTCAAAATGGCCGCTCGGGCCGGCGCGGGGTGGCAGTTCGCAACGTATGATGCGGGAATGGTCCCACAGTTGCCACGTAACAGCGGGGTTTCCAATGCATTGGGTTCTATGGGAGCTGTGCGGGGATCGGCCGAAAACGACATAACAGCCGGGAAAATGCAGCACCCGGGGACGTAACAGTGGGGTTTACTGCATATCTGTACTGCACTAAAAACATCGGGATAAAAAAAATGTTTGCAGTACTCTTGTGATAACATTGTTGCACGCACATCTAAAGGGGGTAGTGGAATGCAGCAATAATGCAACATAGACAACCTTGGGGCTACATTAAATATGAGGCAGCGTGTGGAATCAGGAAAGGGCTAATGGGGCCAGCGCTAACGTTTGCAAATGCAGTACTACCCCTCACGCTCAATGCCAGAGGGCGTTGCAACAAGGAAAGGGCAACAGTGGCGCTGGGGAGGAGGAGGGAAATGTCAGCGGTGGTGCGGAAGGGCATTGAGGGAAAGGAACACGGCAGCGCTGGAGAGGAGGAGGGAAATGGCAGCGGCAGTGCAGTAGGGGGCGCTGGGGAATAGGAGGGAAATGCCAGCGTCAGCGCCCGTAGAACGTTCTGGAAACGGCGGCAGCACGCTCACAGTGCGCTCGCACGCCTTGTATACGTCGCCGCGTGGGCTCAGACCTTCATTCCACATCGCTATGGGCCCAACTAGGCTTTCACCTTCACATTCTTAGAAAGTTCTAAGCATCCCCCGTAATTTTTCAGTCACCGCAGGACCATTTGAAATCTGTCCAACATTTCTGGTGGTCTGTGGACCACAGTTTGGGAAACACTGCCCTGAAGCAAAACTAAATATTCATATGTATTGATGCTTGGACAAAATTGCAGTGCGGGGCATTGCCTAATGTTTGGTTGGCTCATACTGACATGTCTTGTGTGGCTCCTTTCAGTTAGAAGTGGAGAAAATGAGGAAGAAAGACTCATTAGAGGTACCAGTTACAAAGCATTCAACAGCTGCACCTGGTAGCACAGGCGGGGTACCAGCACTGAAGCCGGCACCAAAGATTATCGAGCCACCAGCAAGGGTGAGACACCAGGACTACTTCCAAATAGCAACTGTAATCAAACAGTTTGCACATTTTTTATTTGGGTTCACGTGAACAAAACAAGCCACAAAATGATAGACCCAGGAAAGTTTCTGGGCTCTGAAACAGCTTTGTGTGCAGGTGTAGGCTTTGTTTGCAATTTTAATGGGGTGTGTTACCAGCCCGGTATCTCCATTTTTATGACTAGCTATTATGTAGGTGCATAGTTTAATGTTGCAGTTAGGAAGTGTCCTTTGTAAATGCATTGGGCATGTTGTTAATAAAGTGACTTATAAGAATTAAGTTTTTATGGTTGATGAGATAACACCTTAACATATTTATTTATATGTGCAGGTATTCGTCGACTTCTTTGGCCGTGTCATTGAGAAACCTGTTGTGACCAATGTGACAGGTGTGTTGTTGCTACTGTTGCACTGGCCATTCAGCATGTTGTGTTTATTTCATTATGAGTGCAGACTTGAAAACTGTGTCTCTTGCTATTCTTTTTTTTTTTCTCCTTTTTTGTTAGGGAGCTGTAACTTCTGCGATTATGGAATGAAGCCTTAATTTCTTGAGAATGCAGAAAATTGTGAATTGTGTTATCTTCTAATGCAGCCAGTTTAAATTACATTCCAAGTGCAGTGAAATTTAATGCATGGGAGCAGGAAGCCTGTTGCTTCACAGAAATCAGAGCTAGTTGTGACTATGTGGCATCACAAACTACTGATGCACATGTCAGTCAGCTTAGTGTTGTGATTGAAGGCCACACCATGACTGTGTTAGTCAAAACCTGAGGATGTGCTGCTAAATTAGCCCTTCCATTGTCTTTGCTCTGGGCTTTGAATTTAACATTGCTGTTGCATTCTCTGAGAACACACTTTTATACCATTGAGCTAAGTGGTGCACCTGCCCGTGACGTATGGTACCGTGTGACCGCCACTTCTAATTTTCATTAAGTAACCTGCTTCCTACTTCATCTCCAAAGTAATGCTGCACTAGGTATCCATTTTAACTGGGCTGCATTAAAAGATTATGTAGTTATGTGTAGCATTTTTTAGGAATTTAGACTCCGTACTGCAATTACTGGGTTGAGAGCTATAATATAGACAAATTTTTTTTTGTCACTTCTTTAACATCCATTTCATTCAGGAAAAAATTCCAACTCAGTTAATGTGCCTGTAAAGGCTAGTCACACATATTTTCCCTTGTGTTTGCCCAATTTCCCCAGTGATGGCACATTCAAATGATTCCGCTCAGGATGAGCTACAACACATGACCACTTTGCACGCATTTTCACGTTGTAGCTCATACTCAGCGCGATAGTGCATTATATGTATGCTGTCACTACTGACAGAGGCTACATTTTGTATTGTCTAATTTCATAATTAGTGAACTACAAATAACCAAGATGTGCAAGTATTATATATAAGTAAGGTCTTTCACTATCCCAAAGAAATCCTGTTAAGCATGGGAAAAAAACCATGTGACTACTCGTTTGTGCACAGTAATCTCAGTGCTGTGGAATGTGCCAGCTTTGATGAGGGTGTAGTGTTCTCACAGTGCTGAAGGCTTTTCCAAAAGAGAGCATTTTCTCTCGTTTTTTATTCACTTTCACATCACAAGTTTTACGCAAAACAGCCATTTTAGGTTTGGTGAGTGCACCACCTCTGGGGAGCTTGGTATGCTGCATGTGGTGATCGGTGCCTAAAGAATTGTAGATGGTATGGAAATGCAGGCATGCAAACATGGGCACAAAAAGAACGAGAAGGACAACACAAATGCTGAATACAAACTGGAAGTTTGAACAGTGAAAAAAAATAATAATAAAGAGAAGGAAGACAATACCTATCAGCGCATGTTTCAGGGAAGGCAGCAACAACACGTCAATCAAAGACACGTGTGGGCGCTCAAGAAAGATAACTATTTAGGCACGACAATTCCTCTTTATACAAGATATTCGAAGGCTTACTTGTGCACGTGCTCCTGCTATTAATTATATGCCACACCTTGACATTTTGTGCAGAATGTGATACAAAAAAACTCCATGTAGCCATGCCACCTGCAGTGGTTGAAGTGGGTGTCGCCGACCTCGTGGTGCTTGCTAGGCTCACAAAAAGAATATAAACAGGGGTGAGACTGCTGCGCCAATTGCGCCATTTTAATGCAAATGCAAATTCCTGCGCCATAACTGCGCCAAACACAGAAAATTGACCTAAATTACACCAGAATGGTTTCGGCATGTGTGTTCCGGCAGTATCCTTGAACAGCAAGCGGATTCGTTCTCTGAAAAAGAGTGCAGCCGTTAACACAACTGCATGACGGCACCTCCCCCACATTTTCTCGTAATTTTCATGCTTATAACGTTACTGGACTTTTTGGCACTTCTTGCAAGTGGCCGAAGCACGCGAGCGGCCACTCCCGGCTGTTAACGCTGCTGTCAGAACGGCCAGGGCGGCTGTATTTTGGGTGTACTATTATACAGTCGAGTGGGCTGAGCGGCACGGCACCCCCTAGCTGAGGCGCAAAACAGTGAAAAGTAGGCTCAGGGTGCGGCGAGCGAACTAGATATTAGGGAGGCACGCACCGCAGCGGGTTCAGCGGGTGGGCATCTCGGTTCCCAGGGCCGGTATAAGGTAAAACTGTTCCAATCTGTTTTTATGCCCATATGGACGAGACCTCAGCCATTTTGACCTATCACGAAGGGCTAATGGCGGATTTGGAATTAAAAAAAAGGCGAAGCATCAATTGCGATAGCAAATTAATAGACAACTATACAAAGTAAAGGTAGTAGTTTTATCGGCTGTGTAAGGCATGTAAACATTCGCTTACTAACTAAATTAACAATCACGTGCGCTCAAGCAAACATGAACAGATTTCACTCGATGACCGCAGAAACTGCCTGTGAAAACGCTGGAGTGAGGAAGCGCGGCAGCAGAAGCGAGCAAATTGACCTTCGTGCTACCTCTCGCTTCAACACAAATTAAGCGGCTAAAACAAAGTGCACATGAAGCTATCAGCACTTGCACTCTGTCCCCTACACAGATCGCTTTCAAAATAAGGCCCGCGTCATACGCAGCAGCCGCCGGAGTAGACGCCCCCCAGGTTCCTTGCACACAACGATATACGGCACGCTTCCTCCCCACTTTCTTCCCTTGCGTGTGCAAGATTAAGCCGCCATCATCGGCTCACCCTCACATGCTTTCAATGTGCCTGAAGTGTCCATATAATTGCTATTGCAATAAGAACAGATTGGAATAGTGGTATGTTATACCAGCCCAGGGTTTATTGCGGCTCTCTTGGTCTGCGGTAACATGTGGTGACACAGAAATTATGTTACCGCGTCGATTGGACTGCATAATTCGAGAACATTTTCCGCTATCATCATGAGCATCGCCGCAGGAATATATAGTTCGATCGTAGTGAAGCTGATGTTTTCGGCTTTACAGGGAAGCATGTCTTGTGCTGTCGCTCGACCTACCCTTCCATATTCTAGTACACTATAGCTACAAAGTGCGCGTCTACGTACTTCGTGTTGGTTTATTCTGTGTTTCATCGTAGTTTCGAAGTGTGTTGCCATATCCCATAATTCTACCAAAATTCAGATTGGCCTCCTCCAAACTGCTTCTAAATGAAATTTTATCTTCTCCAAATTGCTCCAAAATGAAATTTAGTCTGCGCCAAGCTGCTCCAAAATGAAATTTCATCTGCTCCAAACTCCTCCAAAACACAATTTTACTTGCCCCAAAAATTGCTTCAAGATGACTTTGGGAGACCCATCCCTGCTGTCAGCTACTTAAACTGGCACAGCTGATGCGCTTTATTCATCTGCCTCTCCCCCCCCCCCCCCCTCCAACCACCTTTTTTTTTTTTGCCGAGAATAAATTCCAAGACGTGTGTCCTCAATTGTATTGTTGCTGCAGTTGGGCATGCGGCAAGAATGGCCTCTAGGAATTAATTTTATTGCCATTTCGGAGCAGAACAGGGCATGCACACTGCGATTTATTCACAATAATGAAAAGAAAATCAGTGTGAACTAAGGATGTCGAGCACAACACACCTCGTTCACGCCAAATCAACCCTCTTTGCCGGAAGCCTGAAAGCCTCATACCTGACCCACCATTGGCTTAGTGGCTATGGCATTCCAATGCTGAGCACGATGTCATAGGTTTGGTGGCTGCATTTTGATAGGGCCAAATGCAGAAACGCTACTGTACTTTAGGGAACACATTAAAGAACCCCCTAGGTGCTCAAAGTTTATCCGGAGCCCTTAACTACAGTTTCTCTTATAGCCCCAGTGTTTGCTTTGGGACAGTAAACCCTATAAATGAATCAAACACAATATTGCTATTGACCTTTCTATCAGGACATGGAGTAAGAATATTTAGTTGTTGACACTGCGCGCGCGTGAGCGTCCATAATATGTTCGGCAGCGCGCGGGCACCCAGTAGCTCTGCTGCGAGCAGACAGATGGCGCCGCGATCAGCGATCCCAGCTTAGCGGCGCTGGTGGCTTGACATTCCTCTGCCTCCCCTAAATTTTCGTTCATAGTGGAGTGAGTAAAACTCAATGTGCGCAGGAAATTCGTTATTTCAGATTAACGTGATAACTGTACCAGGCTTAATGGTTCGCTAACATGAAAGTACCTTATGCAGGCCGGGAATGATGTGAACATGGATTGATCGGGCAGCACTCAAAGCCCACTCAAGTTCCGCTCACACGTACAGTTCGTTTCGTCCGGTCTAGTCGTTCATCCAAGCATATAAAATAAAAGCGTTAGCCCACGTGCTACCCCTCGTTCAAAAGAAAATAGTGACTGCACCGGAAAATGTTGTTCTTCATGCTTACCGCTGCTTCCATTCACACTCGGAAAACCGTTCAAGCATCGTTGCGCGAATTCAGTGTGTCCGCAATATAAATTAAGAAATGAAACTGCACAAGCTTGCGATATGCAACCCACTAGAGCAAAGTGGCTGTTCATGGCTAGAACTTATGATGAGAATTCACATAGCTATGTAAAAACTGTTTCAAATGGGAATTTATTAGGCGGGACGCTGGCAGGCGTCTTATCTTGGAATACAGCATCACTAATACAGCTTACTGGTGAAAACTTGAGCAAATGCCTTTTTTATTCCAATTCCACTTAACATAGACAGTGTATATTATTCGTTTGGCTTTCGTGCATTGAGGACTGAGTGACTCTTGCAGGATCTAAAAAAAGAGGTTACTTTCTTTTTTCTTAAATTGCATATGAGAATATGCCAATGTAAGCGTATCTGACAATGCATGCTACAGCCTGTCCACAAATGCTCTTACACCTACCACACAATAATCTCATAGGCTTTTCTTTTTTGCAAGCACGCAAGAAGAAATAAATTCTCCATAAAGCAGCTCGATAATTGTAGCACGATAATTGTTTTCACACTCGGACAACACTTTTATGCATCATGTATTGAGCAACAGAAAGCTGTATCGGGAGTTTTTCATGTTGCTCTACAATTTTCTTATTGACACCTTTTATATAATTATAGTATTTGAAAAGTTGGTTAATCAATTATGAATATAATTATGTAATTAGGCGGAA
Organism: Dermacentor silvarum; assembly: GCF_013339745.2. Classification (NCBI taxonomy): domain Eukaryota; kingdom Metazoa; phylum Arthropoda; class Arachnida; order Ixodida; family Ixodidae; genus Dermacentor; species Dermacentor silvarum. The sequence continues at coordinate 253,432,121 of NC_051154.1, forward strand.
TGCAGATAATTTTCTGAGTATCTCCAATCGACGGCAAACAACGTTACCTTGGTTCTGTCCAGCTACATGACATTTGCGTATGTTTAAATCTTGGTGCATGATAGTTGGGACACCCTGTATATATCTTATACATGCAGCAAAATTTGCATAAACTGTTGTGGCACACAGTGGTTTTGCTAGCACACAGGAGGTTCTCTCTTCCGTAGCGGCTTTCAAAGTTTATCTGACCGTGTGAGGTACGTTGGACAGTTCGGAAATAGGGTGGGAACAGCATTTGCAGACAGAACAGGGGCCTTTGGCGCGTCAAGTTGCACCCTTTCATCGAGCTCCATGTAATATGCCGTCGATGTCATATCCTCTCAAAAATGCTTGGTGCAGAAATGGTCGGTAGGGACTAGAGTTCGGTCTGCCCTCGGAATTGCACGGAGCTTTGAATAGAGGCACACGCTCCGCACAAGTCCGGTATCCAGAATTGCAGTTCGGAACGAAGCACTTTCTGCCCATTGCAAACACCCCTCGGAAGGCCGCTGGCACCTTTGCCAAGGGCCCGTGGTGACAATACTTTGACACGTGGCAATACCAAAGGTGGCACACCAGGTGGCAATATCAAAGCACAAGCTCATGAACGGCACGCGAACAGAAAGCGTGCCTTCAAAACGGTGCGGCCACACATGCCAGCAGCGGCAGCACACGCCTTGCGGCCGGGACTGGGACCGCATTCCGCTGCGCTCTCTACGACGGCGTCGATCGAGCTTTAACCGAGCCGAACCTAATCTGGCCGTGAGCAGGCGGCGCTTTCGCGTGCGTTGGGGAGAGAGTGTCGGCACCTCTCTTTATTGTTCTTACACCATGTGTCGGGAGAAGAGAGCACCTCTTCTCTGGACTGTTGCACATGAATACAGAGTGCATGCAGTGGCATAGCCAGAAATTTATTTAGCAACTACCACTCCTCCCCCTCTCTCTCTCCCTCTAATATATATATATATATATATGTGTGTGTGTGTGTGTGTGTGTGTGTGTGTGTGTGTGTGTGTGTGTGTGTGTGTGTGTGTGTGTGTGTGTGTGTGTGTGTGTGTGTGTGTGTGTGTATGGAGGTTGTACACCATGTAAAAACAACCTCCTAGCACTCCCGAGCCAAGAATGCTTTAACAACGAGGATACAGGATTTTGTGTTACCGAAACAACCCTTTGCTTAACTTCTGTCAAGAGTTTTTCATTGATACGGCATGCAGCCATTTCGCATCAAATTATGCTATCATCCTTATGCTATGTTTACAAATGATAATAAAAAATATATAAAATTTCGTTTACAAATTGATGCATTTATATAATGTATGTCGATGACCTAGGTTGTACATGACTTGGAAAAACAAACAGTGCTAAAAACAAGGCCAAACAAAAACAAGACAGCGCACTATCTTGTTTGCAGGCCAGACTTGTTGCAGCCCAGCTCTTCTAGTGAGTGGTACGGCTACGTACGGAAGAGGGCGGGTACTATTTTACAGGTCGCCTATCACTCAGTCGTGCTTTCAGTGTTGTGGGCATGCTATATTATTCTAGATTTAAATGTAGAGGAACGAAGCTTTGCGCTAGAACTTTGATATTATCATATGATGCAAGTTTCACTCACTTTCGGTGACCTTCGGTCCGACTTGTTTGAAGAGATAAAGTTTGGAAGTAACTTGCGATCATGGCGTTGTAGTTATCACGCGACGCATATTGTTATTTGATCACACTTGGTAATTGATGAGTCAGACAGTCCGAAGCAGGGCTGCTTCGTATTTAGAAGCCTTTGCGAAAATTATGGCATCCGTAGTTCGCAGTAAAATTAGGACCAGTAGCTGCGAGAAATTTGAAAGTGTTGTGTCTCCTGACACCCGTCTATTCTGGAAATTGCCATGACGTTTAGTTAGGATGGGCTCTCCGCAGCAAGCAGCACGTGTTACGACGGGGTAGGTGAGCCTCAGCTAGGCGACTGGCCATGGCCGTCTGGTGTTGAGTGATCGGGCAGCGACAAGACGCTCACTCTATGCCTATAATTATCCGCCGACTTCGTTCATGACGCCTTTTATGCGCGACCCCCTCCCTCTTCCTCGTATTCATCACCCCACTCCCCTTAAAATTCTTTTCCATTAATCACTGTCGCACTCTTCAACATTCACCGGATTTTTTAACGGTGCGGCGGCCCCTAGCATTCCTGTATTTCTATTTCTGTGTGGACTTCGAGGCTATTCACCTGCCTGCCCTCCAACCTGTTGGCTGTGGTAGTTTCGTAGCTTCCCTGACCCAGCACCCTGTACTTGATATATTTTGCCGTGCTCAAATCAGCATTCTGTAGGTCTTTCTTGTGCCATTTTATGCCCTGTTTTCATTCGTAACAGCGAGTACAAACTAGCCTAAGAGCAAGCTCTTCTCAAGTTTATTAACATAATGAAAGTCAGAGACGAGGGAAAGAAAAAGAAGTAAAAAAGTGGGGGGGGGGTGCTTATTTTGCATTTCCTTGACAAGCAAGTCGCAATATCTTTGGAATGCTTTGCTTCCGTGCAGCGTGGTCGATGATTCGGTTAAGTACCACAAATTAGAAGCTCTTCGACGACACGAAGGCCTGCTGGGAAGCAGCAATGCCCCCCCCCCCAGTTTTATGCACGTGCTCACCCCATCTTTATCTGCGTGTGGAATTTTTAGCGCTGGTCCCCCCTCAGCAGTTATGGTTAACACAATCCAGAATGAGGTAGAGGCCGCAATGTTCTGTGCTGGGCAACGTTATCGCCCACATGACAACTCGCCTCCCTCCTCCCCCTCTGGACCGCCACTAACCCTCGCCTTGCTTCAACATTCAAGCTTTTTGCTTTCATTTATGTCGGTTTTTCGGAGACCACCTCTTAAAACTTTCTGTTCTGTGAAAAGGATGGAAGGGAGGGGGTCGTCAAAATTTCGGGAGGGATTCCGACCCCCATCGTCGCCGCGCGCCGTATGGTGTACCTGCGTCCCCCCTCCTTGGCTACGCCAATCAGTGCATGTGCTGACACATTTGCAGTTGCTCTTGAGCTGGGACTCGTGTAGTTCACAACAATCCAGAGGACATTATGGCGATTCCAAGGAACCCTTGTTGGAAATATCTATACCCTCGAAAATGCTTTGTCGGGACCTTTACTGTCCTTAAAAATTCATAGACGTTTTGTTTTTCTATAAAAGCTGCCACGAGCCCTATAATCATATTTTACTTTGCTTTCATTTGTCCAGATTACCATTCATTGAAGCATGATGCAGCACAGGCAGCTTTGCTAGTTTAAGAATGTCTGCATATGCTGAAAACTCTGTGACTAGGCATACTGGAGGCACAGACTCACACATTGTGGGCCAAAATAGGCTTATACTGGTAATCTCTACAGTAATGTTTAGCGTATCAAGTTGATGAAAAATGTTCCAAAGCAACACTGGGGCTATGAAAAATCCTGTAGTGGAGGGTGCCTGATTAATTTTGACCATATGGGGTTTTTTAATGTGCATCTAAATCTAAGTACACGAGCATTTTTTTGCATTTTGTCCCCTTTGAAATGCAGCCACCACGGCTCAAACGATACAGCAAGAGACTCCAGTCAAGAGAGAAAAAACATTTATTTGGACCATCGAGGTCATTGCTCTTGAGGTTGAGTGGGTGGTGTCCTCATTCCAGGACTCCACTGGCCATGGCTGCTTGACGTACTTGCTGTACAAGAGCTTCTTGTCCCACCAGGGTATCGCTGGTCAGCTGTACCTCCCACCGCTCAAATGACATGCTAGGCGTCTTTAAGTGTTGAGGTTTGCCCCCACATCTCCAGGAGATGTGAAAGAGTGTAGGGCGTGTGTCGCCGCACCAGGGGCAGATGCCGCGATATGTTTGTGGGTACATTTTGCTCTATCTGTGTAGGTTTGAGAAAGTGTTAGTCTGAATAAGTCTGAGAGCTACTGCCTCTTCAGTGCTGAGCTTTTTGTGAGGGGGAGGATAAATCCTGCCGTTGAGCTGCTGGATCGCGAGGCGGTCACAATAATTGGATGGCAGGGGCACGAAAGTAAAGGGTGGGGATTGATGAGACAAGTGGTTTTGCCCCACTTGGTCAATTAGCGCTCGAGCTAAGGTGTTCGCCCTTTCGTTCCCCTCCAGTCCCACGTGGGCCGGCGTCCACGTGACTTGATGGGATTCTTGCAGCCTCAGGCCTAGAATCTGAGCCGCCAGCAGCGGTGTTCGTCCGTTGGTAAAGTTACGGCAGGCCTGTTGCGAGTCGGTAACGACATGAACTTCCCTGCCTACCCTGTCTTGTTGCTTTATTACTAGCGTCGCGGCTATGGTCTCAGCCGCAGCTGGGGTCTCTGCCCTGATGGAGGCCGCGAGGGTCAAGGAGTTGTCTCTCCCATTCACGGCGGCTACCGCGAAGAAGCCTCCTGCAGGGTACGCCGCCACGTCCACGTACATTACGTACGGGTCACCCTTGAATTGTCGGCGCTGTCTGTTGACGCGAGCCTTGCGTCGTCCTTCATGGAGTTGATTACTCATGTGCTTCGGTATGGGGTTCGCCTTGATCTTGCTTCTGACCTCGGGCGGGAGTGATCGTTGCCCATCAAGGGCACGGAGCTCCATTGCCATTCCAGTCCGATGGAGGATGGCTCTGCCCGCCACCTTGTTCTGTAGTCTGGTCTTTTGCGAAGCCATAACCTTGTGTATCCAAATTTCGCTTCTAGCCTAGAACATAATTGGATGGGAATTTCGTTACGCCAAGACTACAACAACCTAAATTTGCAATTTTACACATTCCCGGAACACATTTGGGACTGTTTTCCAAATGAACTCGCACAAGAAATAGTGGCAGCAATAATTTCTGCAAGTCTCACATCTATTAAACAAGCACTTTCTGTTTTTTTCCAGAGCCTACCAGTGCTGGGAGCACTAGTTCATCTACAAAGGTCTGGTACCAGTTCAAGGAGGGCTTCAGCAATGCCGTCCGAAGAACAGTGCGCATGAAAGATCTCTTGTAACCGTCAGATGTAAATTTTCTTGCAGTTGTGTGTGCTAATGTGCCTGTGATCTTAAATTTGGACCTATGTCCAGCTCTCCCTTACTGAAGGATGCGACGTGACCTTGGAATTTGATTTATTTCCCAGTGTAAGAATGTGCTTTTTGTAAACACCTAATGACATTTGGGTCTCGTGCCGTCTGTGCTTTTCTTAGCTTTCTTTGCCTTTTGGACCAATGTCTCTTCCTCAAAAGTGCTGTTTAATTGCTGATTGGCCCTGTGTGACTTTGTGGTTTCTTTATAGTGTGTGTTGGAACATTCCTTGTACAACTGAATGGCTATATTATTCTTCATTACATGCAGTCGGTTATTGTGGAGCAACAAATCATGGCAAGAAAGAAAAAGTGTCTTGGATTGGCAATCAGGTACATCTTAAGAAACATAAATGCATCCTTGTGTTCACTTCTTGTAGAGCCATGTCAGTTTGACTGGAAACTAGCTGTTTTCTGTTGGTGCTATCCACAGCTCTGGTATTAACTGCACATAAGTTAATGGGTATACTTTAAGAGGATGAAGATCACACACTAGTTTATAAAAGCTTTGTGCCAAAATACTTTCAACATCATATTCTCTTTGTCATCAGTTACTGCAGCAATTGCAGCCATTACTAGCAGTAATATTTTTTTTATTTTTTTGTCGGTCACGGGCTTTGTGATGAGTGGGCAAAGAAGGCTAAAAACCCACACCAAAGTGGGGTTGAACCTGTTCTTTGTACCAAGGGTATTTATATATGTACATAAGCCATGCATTCTATAATTGGCATAGTTTTTCTTCTCACCACTTTTATCAAAAGTACTGGATGAAGCAGGAAAGATGCCACACTTGATGCTCCATCTGCTTTTCCCTTTCGCCTGATTGAGAACTTTGTGCACACTTATACATCAAAATAAAATATTGTGCATGGGGATTCTCTTGACAAGCTATTCAGCACCATTTCCCAAGTTCATTGCTGTGTATCAAGTACCCTTCTTGATATTCATAATAAAGTTTGAAATTGTGACAGTGATTAACCTAAACGTCTGCATTGTGAGGAGCATGTACTTAGTAACACCTTTTGTTTCAGTACACTAGCTTTTTAGCTGTTCCTAGGAATTCACTGTTAGTGCTGCTGTTGCCCAACAATTTCTGCAGAATCTTTGTGCCACCTTTCACACAAGCAACAGTGTCTAGATAACTTTGCACGCTCTTGCTACAAATGCTGTGAGTGCCATGAACTGTATCTGTCAGTGTCATTTGAAGCAAATGTCATTGAAGAGTCATGTGCACATTCATAAAGCTAATAGTGTAGCATGTAATTTTGAAGACAACATTGGAACAGGAAAGCATATCAAATGGATGATGTGTTACCCTTGAAAGTCTGCATGCACTGTTTTGCTTTTGTCAGCCTACATTGTATCTGTTGTGCGATAAACTGTCCAAATTTTACTATAGAATTTTTATCTGCACAGTACATTAAGGGGAGAGGCGGGTCAAAAAACGGTGATTTTCATTAAAGAAATAGGTTTTGTGTTTTTAGTTGTTTCAGCAACATTGATCTCTCCTATTTCACATATCAAGAAATCAGAGCCAGAAATGATCGGGAAAAGTATAATAAACTCGGTTAAAGCACTCGAGGTGGCAAGAAAAGGCACAGATATGACACGTTTTCATGCGCTGATACGTCAAACCGCGGTGTCGCACGCCATTCTGCTCGTGCAAGGTAGTAGGCCTAAGCTTTTTCTCTCCGAGGTTAGCTTTGCCGCATCACAATTTCCCCGGGAAGTAATAATAATAATTAACAGAAGTAAACAACTTTTATAACTTTCAATCACATTTTTCTTAACTTCATATTTTGAGCAAAACAAGGCATTTGTGTACAACATCTTATGTATTTGTTGTGGTGGTCCAATCAAGACCACATTTGATGGGCGTAATTTTTAGGATATGTAGAATGCAGTTATCTAGGAGTTAATGCAATCACTTTACTTTTTTAAGGATGAAAATTTTTAATGTACTCGGGCACCAGATATGAAATTCTCTTAAAATGTTGCCTGTAAAGGGAATCACATGATCTTGCTTATTAGCACTCAGTGGAGTGTTAGGGATAAGGAAAATAATTTTGCACTGCTCTATCTTGCTAACTGCTAAGTCCAGCAGCTGCACAAACATGCACTGCTTCTCACTTATGCATGGCACTTAGGACATGAAAGCATTGAAATATCCTAAAACTTAAAGTAGATTTCGAATGAAGAGATCGAGCTCTATAAGTGGTAGAATTTTCATTCGCCCAGCATCATTACTTAAAAAGGAATGTTTCTGAGGAGCATCTCCCCTTAAGAAGGGTCATAACTGTTACCTTCATCCGCTGTAATATCTCTGGTGGCTATGGCGTTGCTAAGATCGAAGTCACGGATTCAATCCCAGCCGCCATGGCCACATCCCAATGTGGGCGGAATGCAAAAGCGGTCGTGTGCCGTGCATTGATTGCACGCTAAATAACCACAAGGGGTCAAAATTAATCTGCAGCCCCCCACTACGATCTGCCTCATAATCAGATCGTGGTTTTGGCACATTAATTTTCAAAATAAATTTACCTTTGGCACTATTTATTTCAATTTCTATGTAATCTTGTTTATCATTGCTGTCGCCAGCTGTAGAATAATTTTCTTATCTGTATACAGCAGCTTGAATCACTGCATTTGCAGTATAATGTCAAGCAAATCTACTACACAGTTTGTAGACCAGATCATTAATTTTGTACGGGCCACCAATACAGACACAAGCTGGCTCAACACTACAAACAACATGCCTTCCTGATCTTGCCCGATTGGCAAAGCCTGAAGCCCAAGCCTGGCCATGAATTCTACTATGTGACAAACGGCAATTTATTCTTGTCACAAGTAAAGGTTGCACATTAGGTGTCGTAAATTCTTGTTCAAGAGCATTAAATTGTCAGGCGTTTCACACACAAAGCAGTTATGTACGCAGCAGCACCATTGTTTAGTTTGCTGCTGGGACTAGAGCAGAAAATATTTTTTTCGCAAGCAGTGTAAGTTTGGGATATCTTGTTTCTTTCTCTCCAAAACTTTAACAAGTTCAATGCAAAAAAATGTGATGTTTCAGCAGACAGGTATCTAGTCCATCTTCATTCTCATTCGCTGTGCATTTGCTATCGCTCCACTGAATAGATACTATACAGGGTGTTTCATTTTAGCTGCACCAAATTTTAAAAAATTGCCTGTGGCAAATAGCAGTTATAATCCTTGATCTAAATTACTCGATGAGGCGGCCATTACTTCCACGAGAAATCAAAATGCCTAGTTGAATAATTAACATAATTATGCTAATTAATTTTTAAATTCATTATTTTAAGGCACATCTTTAAAATCTACAAATTATAGCCGCCGAGTTTGCAAGGCGTATCCACTTGGAACGAATTCTCAGGACAACCAGTTTCGAGATATTAATTTTCAAAGTGTCCGACGAAATGCGTGGGCGTTCCAGTTAGCTTTGTGCTGCAATGCATAAAACAACGTTTTCCTCAAAACGTTAACTGGAATTTTCTTCTAGCATGCTTGATGCAGAAAACAGTTGCAAGATATCAGATCTTTCAGTGTTCTGATTTATGCTCTCTGCAATACCGGGTTTCCTGTTTCACGTACTCCCTATCTCCTTATACTGAATTGATCACATCTTGAGAGTTTTGAGTTCTACCTTGTTGGAACTTCCTGCCAAATGCGATGGCTAAGTGGGCTGTCAGTCCACTTTGCTTGAAGAACTGAACAAGAACCTTCACATTTTAAAGGCTTTCATATGCTAACGGGACCTGTTCTAGCACGAAACATTCTGAAATCTTGCGGTGAACTGTGTTTAATAAGAAAGTAGGGCTCCAGGACCCAATAACATTTGCCCCCTGATCGGTGACAAATGTTGCTTTTGGCAGCTGTCCACTCTGAGCTTTGCAAACGAAACACTGCTGCAGTTCTTTATGAATATTGTCCCTGGTCTTTCGTTCATGTGAGAAATCACATGTAATAGCAACAATGGAGTGCATGCACCACTAAAATTATGGGCTGCAGCAGCCATGTCCGTGATTTTGCAAAAAATTATCAACTGTAACGCAATGACCTTCAGTCCTCGCTGTCAAAATATCCAGTTTGAGCTTATTTTGAGCTTGCCTTGCTAGTTCCATGACTTCTAGTAAGAGTGGTCTGATGGGGAAGGACAGCTTGTGCCTGGATATTGCTGTGTCATGCTTCAACAGAAATTAATTATCTAGCTACCTCCTCAAAGCCAAGACTACTCACAATGTCTTATGGACACATGTCCATGCAACAGAACTTGACCAACGACAGAATCAAGCTATCTTTTGCACTGACTAGAACTGAGCTTTTGCATGGCTTCAGGAAGCTATACAGGAGGTCCGTTCGATTCGCCTGCACCACTGTGAACCAGTTCACGGCGGTTCACGAGAAGTTCAGAAATTGTGCAGTTCGATTTCTGTGGTGCAGGCACAGCGCGACACTCGAAACAAATGCCAAGGTGCAGAGGCGGTACAGGCGTAATGTTATGTCCGACTAATGTGCACGGAGTGCGTAAGTTTCATAGGTCCTGAACTGCAGATATGATCGAATTCTGGAGCGTAAATACACACCACACTTGCGTAGATACATCACACGTGCACAAGCGGGGTTTTAACGGCGCTCGCGCCCGTGTGCTGTGTCGTCTGCTGCGCTGCTGCCGCGCACCTGCACCAAGGCGGCACTGACAGTGGAGTGGGTGCAGCCAAATCGTGAACCAGCCCTGCACCTTTCCTGCACCTTTTGAAACGAACGGCGTGGTTCAGCGGGCGCCATTGCTGCACCGCTGAAACGAATGGCAGGGTGCAGCACCTCGTGAACTGGTTCAGACGGTGCAGGCGAATCGAACGTACCTAGGGTGTCCCAACCAACGTGCACCCACCCAGCTTTAAAAAAAAGCCAGTGATTCCACTCCTGCGCCAACTGCGCCAAAGCACAGAACACCCATACAAACTTAGAGAAGGGAAACTGTACCTTCCACAGTGCAACGGAAATAAGCGTAGCGGTGGCGTTGTGAACTAAAGTATGCGACCGAGAGATGGCGGTGGCAGAATCGAAACTAACATCATCATCATTACGTAGTGAGCAATATGGCCGCTACGGTAGCGGTTCGTAGGGCTGGTCGCGCTGCTCGCTCGCTGGTTTTGGACGTTTTGTTACCGCTTTCGGGGCGGTATTCGTGTGTACTGTACTATAACATGACTACATATAATCATGTCGCCAGGTGACCGAGAGGCCTCAACTGGCAATAAAACACTTCAAACAAGTAAGCTTACATTGTTTATTGTCAATGGTGAATGAGGCAGTACATGCTCACAATTTTCGTACAGCTCAGGTGGACTTAATGTTGTCCGTCACCGAGTTTACAACATACAGAAACACAAATAACCATCTATTTAATGGAACGCAAAGCTGAAATCGAGCGAAGTTTTCTCATCGTGTTCGGCGTGCCGTAAAGAAGGGCGAACGAAGGTTCAGACAGTGATATGTATGCTGAGCTGCCCTCGTACTTGTATTGCGTACAGTGCTGCTTGACGATTTACATTCTCTGCGTTCGACGATTTCAGCTAGAGTAAAGAAAGGAACATAAAAAAATGCTCGGCAAAAATGTACTGTCAGCAAGATGAGCTCGAGCTGCAATGTCCCATTGCTCTCGTAGCACGAAGTGTAGGGGGGGGGGGGGGGGGGCGTTATGCTAAATTTTACACCACATATTTTGTGCTCTGGATATTCTTCTGCTGCACATTTAATGCTCAGGTGAGGTTTCCCGTGCTCGTCCACTGTTGATTAGCTGAATGTTAAGCTGAACTTATTCTGCGAGTACATTTCAAAATCTTTTTGGGAGCACACGGCGCTCAGGTTTGTCATCTGCTGTTTGAAGAGAAACAATATTTGTTTTTAGTGATTTCTCAAGTTTGTGAAGTGTGAAATAGGCTGGCCGGTTGTGTGAGCTTGCCTTTTCTAGATATCTCTTATGGTGCAGTACTAGCCTAGTTATTGATTTCATGCAAACTGTATATGAGCCTCCTGTAGTAAACAAATGTAAAATAATGCGTATTTCCAGATCTAATTCTAATCCTAGCACTTGCCATGTTAACGTTCCCTTAGATTTTGTCATGCCATATAAATATATCGGTGTAAACATTACAAATAACTTAAATTGGACCATTAATATAGAGTGAATCATTAGCAATGCTAATAACATGCTCGGGTACTTATGGCGCAACTTTTCCAAAGCACTGTCTACTTTAGAACTACAGCTTTAGAAGACTAATTCGCTCGAAACTTGAATATGCATCTGCAATACGGGATGCCAGTCGCGTTAATCTTATTACTTCACTTGAACTAGTACACAGTAACTCTACTCGTTTCATTATTTCTAATTATAACCGTACCGCAAGTATAACTTCAATGTAAACTAGTCTAGCACTCATTCCACTAGCTAATCGCCGCAGAGTCGGCCATCTTTTGCTATTTCATAAATTTTTTTATCGCACCACACTTCATGACGACTTCATACTGCGGCCTCAGTGCATTTCAAATTGCGTCGATCATCGCAGTAAGGTAGGGATTGATTCATGTAACACGAAGTCTTTCTTTCATGCCCCGTACATCTCAGAAATGTAACCACCAAGTATCGTAGCCATCACAGATAACAAACTTTTTGCAAAACATTAGCTAACATTGTATAATCAGGAGAATCATTATGTTACAAGAACTCACTGCACTTGTTTGTTTTACTCTACTACTTTGTAACCACTCCCCTCTTTAATGCCAGGTGGCCCTGAGGGTACTTTAAACAAAAAATAAAATGAAGAGTGACTGCCAGAGTTTCAGTCAACATGAAGTGTCATTTCCTTAAAATTGCATTAGGCGCTTTTGATCATTTTAAAATTCTTTGCATTTTCATGTAACAAAGTATCGTTGTGAGGGAGCATGTGATACTTCATGGTACTAATGCCCGTCAAATTGATTTGCACAGAGCAGATGACAGAGTTTGTGCATTAGCAAGTAGGAGCTTGCTACATTGTTTCTGTTCTGGTCGTCACGGCTATAATGACTGGAAAAGAAACAAGTTGGGACTCAACATGTTACTTCCCCGATTGTCATAAAACGCCCTTAAAAGCAAGTAAGCTTGTATGCCAAATTTCTCATTCCCGCTCGGTACGATACAGAACTGTAGACTGCTGCTTTCCTAACAGGGCTCACACCTCTCTATCTGGTAAACTTCCAAACATTTCATAGTGAGGCACGTAGTTCAAGAGGACCTGTTGTCATTATGGTGACAGTTGAGCATCTTGTGGCTTAGCGTGGGCAGCTTGCAGACCAATAATCTCTCTTTTGTCCGTCTTCCTGAAAAGAGAAATGACAAAGCCATGACACACATGCAAGCAAAAAATGGTGAAACAAAAGTTTGTCCCATAATGAATAAATAACGGTTCTAGTTGAAGTGTTCAAATACATACCCTGTGATGATGCTGGCCCTTGATGTTACTTCCAGTGGTGACACATTCACGGTTGACTTGTACGTTCAGAGACAATAGAGTCCAAAGGGATGAGTCCAAATATGAGCAGCGTCTTGGAGGCTGGAATCGAAAGAAAAAAGAGCCTCAATTACTATGGTGGAAGTGTGCCTGAGTTTGTGATTCATGTATGACAGAGAACAATGCACGAAACGCTCCATGACAGAAAAACACACACACACACACCAACACTGTTTTGAGTGTGCATTTCTTTCAGTGGTGTCCTTGTGTGGGCTGTGCTTAGTCAATCCTCGATTAGATGACAATTGTTTCTGCCAGATACTAGTAATAAACACAGTCATTTTATTATGTCTCAAATGCAGTTAATCTAACTGTATCACCAGAAGTACACTTGTCACTAATGTGCAGTGAACTTATCGCGGTGCACCATTTATGCAGAAACAGCCAAAACTTTATTGTCTATGCCGTACTCATGTTAGCAATTTTAGCAACTTGGCAAAATAGCAAGAGCCTCGTTTGAATTGCTTTGGAAGGGCAATAACTTTATAATTATTATTATTTTCTACTTTTAAGAAATGACGACAGGAATCTGCTTTATCCGCCTCGCACGCAAAGAAATTCAAAGTTGAAAATGCGAAGCACTGCTTTTTTACTCACCGGCGCACAAGCCCAGGGGCTGCAAGGTTAATCCGCTTTCGTGGGTAGTCTTCAAGCAGACTGTTCTCGGTTCCAGCGATGAATTTTCGTGCTGGCCAGCACTTTCTTTTTCGAGCAACACGTCATTACGCGGCCAGACGCGGCAGATCACAAACGGCGGAAGCCGTGCATGCAGCCGTTATGCTACTGAAACGCCGCCAGCTGATAAAGTTTACCGTCTTTAAACAACTTCGCTTGGTGGCAGCTATCGAATTTTATACGCATAAACTGGCTGAGATATTACTGATAACTAATTAAAACGAACCTGCGTGATGCTGCTCAACATAAACGACCACCCCGCTCGCAAATACTACCGCCGTACAATTTGAATCGATAAACGGCACGGACTGCAATCGATACCAGTGGGCTGCTGCTGATCACACGTGAGTGAGGCCTCAAAACCTTTATTCAAGTAACAAAGCAAGGAATTTAATAACAGAAGTCAAATAAAAACAACACAATACTTATTTTGTAAAGAAATGACACCGTAACTGTGTTTGTCGGTTATTATATGTACATTAATAGATGAAATACTGAGCCCCGTTGAGCGCCCCTAGCAGAAAAAACACAAACTAAAGTATGCGACCAAATTACAGTAGCTCCACTTGCGCGCTTATGCTGGAACGCGCCGCGGTTGATTTTTCGCCCTCTGTGGCCATTTGGTGAACTCGAGAGTTTCCGGGGCCTGGCCAAAGTGCGCCAAATGGGATTTACTGCGCCATCCTGATACAAGAGACGAAAATTGCGCCTAACTGCGCCAAACAGTCTCGGATTTGGCGGCGTCGATCGCCGACAATTGCACCAACGGGGAATTCAAAGCGATGATAGGGCTAGCCTTAGTTGCGAACAGGAGACTAAACAGCACTAGCCCGGGCGTCCCGATTAAGGGGGGACGCGGCTTTCGCATCGCGAAAAATGGCTAAAAAATCGATTTTTTTGAAAATCACATTTTCAATTTCTGTAACTCTTAATTTATCTGATTCCGAAATATCATCGCTGAAAACCAAGTAGAAGTGCTCTAAAAAATTGTTGTATCAGCCAAGGTGCCGAAAAATTTCGCGGAAATCGCGAAAAAACGGCGTTTTTCAAGCCACGATATCTCCGGAAGGGCGCAGCCGAGCGCCGCCTACTTGCACTCGTTGGAAAGCGCATTTCTCCGTCTTCAAATTTGGCGCTTCAGCTATCTCCTCCATACAGAAACAAGCACACAAAAAGCAAATGATTGAAGGTCGTGCCGGAGCCACCGATTGCCCGCGCCCGCCACGTGACTCCAGCGCGGTTCGCCATTGGTCCGGTGCTCGCTTCGCGATGGCGTCGTCTGCACCGCTTGTTGCGGTCTCTTCGCGAGCTCTGGGCGGTTTCCGTAATCTCGACTAGTATTAGAGCGGGCGCTACGTGGACATCGCAGCAGCGTGGCCGATCCCGCTTTTTGTAGACGTCTCAGACCCGCGGCTAAGCATTCGGAGCATCGGTGACGCGGATTCGCGACCTCGCTTCGGGCACGGAATCCTCGGTCACGCGGCTAAGCCTTTCGCGCGTAGGCGTCTCCGACTCGGCGATCAAGCACATCGCGCGCGGGCTTCTCGGATCGTTGCCTAAGCATTTCGTACATCGGCGCCTCCGACTGCGCGACTAAGCACCTCGAGCGTCGACTCCTCGAGCCCGCGGCTACGCATTTCGCGCGTCGGCACATCGCTCAGCGAGTCTCGACTCCTCGGACCCGCGGCTAGGCACTTCGCGCGTCGGCCCTGCGAGCGTCAACTCCTCGAGCCCGCGGCTAGGCATTTCGCGCGTCGGCACCTCGGAAGGCGCGACTAAGCTAATCGAGCGTCGCCTCCTCAAGCCCGCGGCTAGGCATTTCGCACGTCGGCACATCGCTCATCGAGTGTCGACTCGTCGGACCCGCGGCTAGGCACTTCGCGCGTCGGCACCTCGAGCGTCGACTCCTCGAGCCCGCGGCTAGGCATTTCGCGCGTCGGCACATCGCTCATCGAGTGTCGACACCTTGAGCGTTTATTCCTCGGACCCGCGGCTAGGCATTTCGCGCGTCGGCCCCTCCGACTGCGCGATTACAGAGCGTCTATTATTTGGACCCGCGACCAGGCATTTCGCGCGTCGGCACCTCGTACCCGCGACTTAGCACATCGTGTGCCGACTCTATTATCGTAATTCCACGATATCTCGTAACAATACCTATCTACCACCCCTTCATAAAGAGAACCTCATCATGAGCTCTGCTCACTAGACCACTTGGGCTGGCACAGACACCTGGCTGCAGAAGTGAGGCATCATACAAAAGTACAGGCTGGAAAGCACCTAGCAGCTGCATTGCTGCCTATCTATCAGTGACTCTCCTAACCTCCATGTCAATGGAAGATGATTCAGAAGGCTGCTGAGAGCCTTCATTCAGTAACATGGTCGATTCTACAAAAAAAAAAAAAAAACAATGCCTCACTGACTGCACTAGAGACTGCTATCAATGAGGCAGTCTGCAGGTACAACGCTAGAACTACTGTATATTTATGCCCACATAGTTCTGCACCTCACTTGGTTTGAAACCCAGGCACCATGCTCTTTGTAGAGCAGCAGTAAAGAATGCCATACAAACTTGAAAAACGCAGAACAAAGGCACAGCAGCCCAGAGGCCACATGATGCGCGAACGGTCCCACATTTGCGACGCAACAGCGGTGCTACCAATGCATTGGGTACTATGGGAGCTTAACAGCCGGGAAGACGCAGCGCCCGGGAACGTAACAGCGTGGTTCTACTGTCGCTTGTTTGAAGCGCAGCATGACATGTGATTATAATAACTGCATGCCGCCAATGTGTCCATCATTTCTGTTTATGGATATACGGAATGACATCTGGGAAAACTAGCAATATATGACACGATATCAATTTGTGTGTGTGTGTGTGTCGCATGTACACTCGTTTTTTTGAATTACTTCAGGATGTGAAAAATCAGCTGCTCCAAGCTGC